>NW_025959829.1:0-30259 GCF_023159225.1 Perognathus longimembris pacificus | reverse complement strand
TTAGTGGTTAATTGCAGATAAGGGTCTCACAGACTTTCCTGCCCACACTGACTTTGATCCACAATACTCAGATCTTAGCCTCCAGAGCAGCTAAGAATATGGGCACCTATGTGTCTAGTACCCGGTTACTGGTTCTCTTGCCTTTAAACTAGATATGAGAACTTTAAAAGCTTGAAAATTGAAATTAAGTCAGAAGTAAGGAAATGGAAAAACCTCCCATGCTCCTGGATTGGGAGGATTAATATAATCAAAATGGCAATATTGCCAAAGGCTATCTACAAATTCAATGCAATACCCATTAATATCCACCACCATTTTTTAATGAAATAGAGGAAGCAATCCAGAAATTCAAATGGAACAATAAAGACCTAGAATAGCAAAAACAATCCTAGGCAGAAAGAACAGTGCTGGAGGAATAACAATACCCAACTTCAAGCTGTATTATAAAGCTATAGTAATAAAAACAGCTTGGTATGGGCACCAGAACAGGCCTGAAGACCAATGGAACAGAATTGAAGACCCAGAAATGAACCCACAGAACTATGCCTACTTAATCTTTGATAAAGGAGCTAAAACAATAGTATGGAAGAAAGATATCCTCTTTAACAAGTGGTGCTGGCAAAACTGGCTCAACACATGCAACAAACTGAAACTAGATCCTTATATGTCACCCGGCACCCAAATCAATTCCAAATGGATTAAAGACTTCGAAATCATAACAGACACCCTGAAAACACTAAAGGAAGGAGTAGGAGAAATACTTGGGCTCCTTGGCACGGGACGGAACTTCCTTAACAAAGACCCAGAAACGCTACAATTCAAAGAAAGGTTGGACAAATGGGACTGCATCAAACTGCAGAGCTTCTGCACGGCAAGTGACATAGCTCGCAAGATAAACAGAAAGCCCACAGACTGGGAGAAGATCTTTACTGGACATTCAACAGACAAAGGCCTCATATCTAAAATATATGCAGAACTAAAAAATTACCTTCTTTCAAAACAAAACCGCAAAGAACCAATAGCCCCCTCATCAAGTGGGCTAAAGACTTACAAAGAGACTTCTCTGATGAGGAAATGAGAATGGCCAAGAGACATATGAAAAAATGCCCTACATCACTGGCCATGAAAGAAATGCATATCAAAACAACACTGAGATTCCATCTCACCCAGTAAGAATGTCCCATATAAAGAAAACTAACAATAACAATTGCTGGAGGGGATGTGGCCAAAAGGGAACCCTAATCCATTGTTGGTGGGAATGTAAACTAGTTCAGACACTCTGGCAAGCAGTATGGAGATTCCTCAGAAGGCTAAATATAGAACTCCCCTATGACCCAGCAGCCCCACTTTTGGGTATCTATCCAAAAGACCACAAACAAAATCACAATAATGCCACCAGCACAATAATGTTCATCGCAGCACAATTTGTCATAGCACGAATCTGGAGCCAAGCCAGATGCCCCTCAGTAGACGAATGAATCAGGAAAATATGGTACATATATACAATGGAATTTTATATTTCTATCTGAAAGAATGCCATTGTCCCATTTGTAAGGAAATGGAAGGTCTTGGAAAAAATTATACTAAGTGAAGTGAGCCAGACCCAAAGAAACATGGACTCTATGGTCTCCCTTATTGGGAATAATTAGTACAGGTTTAGTCCTGTCATAGCAGAGCATCACAAGGCTCAATAGCTATACCCTTATGAACACATAGATGATGCTAAGTGAAATGAACTCCATGTTATGGAAACAATTGTTATATCACAGTTGTAACTACTTTCAATATCCCATATGTATCTGTAGATTCTATTATTGATGATGTTCTTGTATCACCTTCCTGTGGTTGTACCTACACTATCTCTGTAATCTTATCTGAGTATATTGGAAACCGTGTATACTGGTATTGGAACTAGGAAATTGAAAGGGAATACCAAAATTGAAAGACGCAGGGTAAAAAAAGACAAACAAATACAAAAGTAATACTTGCCAAAATGTTTGGTGTAAGTGAACTGAACACCTCAGGGGGCGAAAGGGAAAGGGGGAGGCGGGAGGGGGGAATGAGGGACGAGGTAACAAACAGTACAACAAATGTATCCAATGCCTAATGTATGAAACTGTAACCTCTCTGTACATCAGTTTGATAATAAAAATTGAAAAAAAAATAAAATTAGATATCTCTCAAAAGGTTTTTAATGAGATGCCATCAGTATGACACAGTCAGAATAAGGTTGAATTAAGTATCTCAGTACCTGTGGCCAACTTAAATTGACACATAAACCAATTAACTACCACAAATCTGCTCATATTTATCAATATACATCATCTTACATTATACCCAATCTCTCAATACTGACAGTAACAAGCATCCTTGTATCATAATTCATACATATATAACCAGACAAACTAGCCTTTCTCCAGAAGGAACACACCAGTACATGGGCAATGTTTATACTTCACAAGATCCAATCATTTAAGTGCAATAATAGGATGTACCAGGCAAGGCACTGGTGGCTCCCACTTGTAATCCTAACTATTCAGGAGGCTGAGATCTGAAGATCAAAGTTTAAAGTCAGCCCAGGAAGAAAAATCCATTGAGATGCTCATCTCCAATTAATCACTGGAAATCCACAAGTGGAGCTCAAAGTGGTAGAGTGCTAGTCTTAAGGAGAAAAGCTCAGGGGCAGGCTCTCAGGCTGAGTTCAAGCCACATGACCAACCGAATTAAAAAAAAAAAAAAGCAAGTGATGTCAAATTAACAACACTTAACACTACGATACCTCTTAGGTTACATAACAAGCAACTTAAGGAGAACACTGGGCTTAGTATATTTACATATGTGCACATAAAACTCCTAAATGCACAAATACAATCATAAGTAAATAAAGAAGACATAGTCCTGACAATTATTTTACAGTTGCCCATGTGGTCACCTGTGGTTACTTATAATTACTTTCTCTCTCTACTTATTCTGTTTTCCCTTTGTCTCACCAAGCTACTTATGGTTTTATACTGGGCCAGGTAATACAAACCTTCATTCTTAAAGGGTCTGTACAACTGACAGTCCATTAGATATGGTAACTGTAATAGTTTTCCATCGGGGTGGGAATGTGACTTAGTGGTAGAGTGCTTGCCTAGCATGCATGAAACCCTGGGTTCGATTCCTCAGCACCACATATATAGAAAAAGCCAGAAGTGTCTCTGTGGCTCAAGTGGCAGAGTGCTAGCCTTGAGCAAAAAGAAGCCAGGGACAGTGCTCAGGCCCTGAGTCCAAGCCCTAGGACGGGCAAAAAAAAAAAAATAGTTTTCCATCGACCCTAATCACAGAACACGTTAATACCAAAAGGCACCTTCGGGGATCTTCTAGGACCCAGACACTAGGAAGTAGCTATCCGATACCCCCTGATTGCAAACAGATCCATCACCCCAGCCAGCACAGTAGCTTCCTTCTTTGCTTGTCCATTCAGAGGCATGAGAAAGCCACAGCGTCCAGGGAGCAGAATTCACTTCCAGTTCAATGGAACCATTGTGTCTCCCGATTGAAACATTCCTTCCTTTAGGACAAAGGCCTCTAGGTCAGCACAAAGTAAGATCATAGGAACAGGAAACAAAAATTTTGTTAATGGGTCACTAAGAGTAATCGTGGGTGGTGTCACTACCATGTTCACCATATGATTCTTCAATCCATTGATTCTAATTTCAGAGAAAAATCCCACCTATTCAATTCACAGTATCACAGTCTCCTGGGGAAGCTTGGTAGGCTTGATGGGAGTTATGGCATCATGACAAAGTCTTCCACCACACTGTCCTGCCAGCAGCTGCAGGATGTCATAGCAAACCAGTGAATTCTACCACCATGAGCATTATGTCTATCCTTTGCTGGAAGGTGAGTCCCTTGACCAGAAGCAATGCTATTTGAATACCATGATGGCAGATCAAACATTCTATAAGTCCATGGATGGTAATTTATCACAATCATTGCATGCAAGGAAGGTGTATATATAGGAAATGAGAATTCCAGTAAGAACAAATACTGCTCTATGACAAAAGTGATCCGAAGAAATACATCCACCATCATTAGCTTCAATCACTCTGGAAAACAGTACCCTATCAGCCACCACTACTCATCTCTTTGGTCAGCTGACTGGGCAATCAGCAATGGCCATAGCTGGGTCAGCATGGCGAGTCAGTCATGCTTTCGAAGCCATGCATATTCCCCACCCAGTGGTTCATGGCCATTTTGCACATGGCTCCATTGTGTAAGAACAGGAGTGGCATGGGAAAAAGGATGATTTCTAGCCACAAAAAGGAGCAATCTTTTCACTTAATTACAAACATCATCCTCCACTCAGGTTATCTTTTGGTATTGTGCCCACTCAGCAAGTTCTACCACCTACCTCATCCCCAATTTCCTTGTGACCAATTTTCCAGTCATGCCTCTTCTAAGTCCCTAACCAGCTAGCCAAACAATTCACACAAGAGCTCATACATCCATAAAGTCACTCAACTGGCCCCTTCTCCCTGTAAGCCAACCAACAGAGACACTGCTCAATGTTCTGCCCACCTAGAGAATTTCCCTTTACCAGCGTCCTTTCAAGGTCATCCTAGTACAGAGTCAAAGTGCTACAACTATCTACTCTTACATGGTGCCTGAATATCACACAGAAGGTTCTGTAAAGCAGGCCCCAGTTTCTTCTTCTGTCAGCTGATCACAGGAAACTTACTCTAAAGACACAGGTATGGAATGAGAAGAATAAGAGTGCGACAGGACTTCAGACCATAGGCATTTGGGCTATTTCTTATAACTTACTTGTTCCTCTCTTTACTACTGGGAAGCATGTATATTCTCATCTGAATATTTGAGAGGTATTGAATTTTTGAAATCTATTTTGAGATTCTATCGTTTTAGATTTTCAGAGGAATAGGAGTAGAAAGAATCATCAAGAATAAAGATTAACAGAGTTGTAATCTCACATCCTATTATTATTTTTCCAATTTCACCAAAACCTCATTTTTTCAGACTAGTGTTCAATTGAAATCCTCTTAATGCTCATGATGCTTTTGTGGCAACATGGCAAAACGTCTAAGAATTACAAAGACCTAAGTTTGATATTTGCCAATACCATTGCTGAAGTCTTGGCAATTAAATCTCTAGGCCTCCTGTAAATTTGGGTCTTACGCATAAACTCTTAATCTACCTTCTGAGAGTACAGGGTAGATGTTGAGTGTTCTCACCACAAAAATGATAATAATCTGCGATATATATGTTAGCTAGATTTAACCACTCTATGTGTAAAATATGTTGTACTTGATAAGTATGTATCATTTTACCTGTAGATTTTTATAAATATGTTGATTAAAAATGGAGGGAATACTACCTATGAGATACTGAATGGGCTCTAAGAAAATGAGTTCAATCAGGGAAAAGCCTTTTACAGGTAATGTTTATATTTGAACAAGAGCTTAGGATTTTTTTTTTCTTTAGAAATTTTATTTAAATATACGGAAAATAGTTATGGATGGCAAAAGGTGCTATTTATCCTGTATTTTTTATTTTTGTAATTTTGTATTCTTTTATTATTTAAAAGGTGATGTACAGAGAGATTACAAGAACATGTCAGGTAATGAGTACATTTCTTTTTAGACAATGTCACCCCTTCCGCAAGATCTCTCCCTGTGTTTTCTTCCATTCCCCCCACACAAGTTATATAGTTAATTTTCAACATAGTGTCTAGTGAGTATGTCTCTGTTTCTTTCATGGTTTTGAGCATCACAGTTATTGATAGCATGTCTGAACCTGCTTCCTGGCTCTCCCATTGCACTCCTTGATCCCAATCATTCTACAACACCACAGTAATCAAGGGGATCTTTCTAAACATGGCACATCACTTTTCTAGCTAAAACTTTCCAATGTGTTCTTAGAATATTTGAAATTAAGTCTAAACTTTCTATTATGGTTAATAAAACTACACACAACTTCTTTTATGACTCTATATCAGTTTTCTTTTAGGCTAGATAAAGTGTGAATTACCCTGCACACACACACATACACACACACACACACACAGACACACACACAACTCCTTTAGTTCTTACAAGAAAGTTTGAGAAGGTTGGCTGAAAGAGAGAAAAAAGCTGAGGAATTAAAATTAACAAACCTTCCCTAGAGCACCTAATTAGTAAGGCTTGCAACTGCTTCACACCCAGTTTTCAACAATATCTAGCACTTACTACATATCTTCTGCTAGACACTGAATGAATGTCTTTATATAAAGGTAACCACTTAATAGGACATATGCCACATGATGATATTATTATTCTCAAATGGAGAAAAAAGCTTGGACTCAAAGAAGTTAAGTAACTGGATTAAGTCACAGAAGTAGGAAATGGCAAGGCTGGAGTTTAAATAAACCCAGGACAGTCCCACTTCATACTGCTAACCCTAAGCATTTCCTCCTCCACATCCTCCTGCTCTTCCTCTTCCTATTATGCCAGTCCTGGAGCTCAAGCTCATAGCCTGGGAACTGTCCCTGGGCTTATTTTGAAGAGCTTAGGTTTTTTAATACATTTTTAGCAAGTTTACTTAGGCTCATCTACCCTCCCATTGCAAAATGAAAAAGTTCATATTATTCTGTATGAGTCAGTACTTTGCTGAGATAAATTTTTTCAATACCATCTGTTTCATCAAATAAAATTCCTACTCTACATGAAAGATCAGCTATTGTATCATTCATAACATCTGTACAAATACAATTTCGAGATATGTAAGGGGGTTGGAAATTTTTATCTTTCATATATTATGTTCCTACAGCTTGTTTTATGCTGTATTTTGGAGTCCAACTGGAAGATAAATCTTTGCCCCTCTGTCTGAAGTAGTTTCACGTACAACCCGTTTATGATTATAACTCTGTTGTAGTTCCTATCTCTTATATTTTTAGACTTTTAACTCATTCCATGTTTGAAACCAAAAGACAATCGCTGTGCTATTTGTCTATGAAAGGTGATTGTGCACAGTTTAACATTTGGCAAGCAAACGAGAACCATGACTATTTCTGTTAACATAGGAGGAATCCCCATCAGGGAAGTGACTTCAACTGAAAGGAAATATTTGGATAGGAGGAAGAGGGAAGAAAAGAAAAAGAGCAAATAAAACTTGTCAAGGGACCACTGTGTTGGGAGCCTTTTCTCTAGACTCGGTGCATTGAAAAACTCCATTATGGAGGTATCATTCACATTCACACACGAGCAAAACAGTATCAAAGACTATTATTCCACACCACAGCTAATATGGTGAAGAGGGGAATGGATCCCAGCTGTCTCCTCCATGAAATTGTGCAGCTTTCAGACTGAAGCTAAGTGGACAGCATATCTACTCTGTAGCATAGTGGAGAGGGAAAGAAATGAGTCCCAGATTGGATAGTGAAGAGTGCCAACTTCAGAAAAGAACCACTGAAGGAGGGTGGGGAGAGAGGAGAGATGAGGTGCAACAGTTATCACCAGCACAAAGGAGGAAAGATAATTTCAAAGGAAGGGTACTTGAGAATGGTCAGCATTAGGAAGTTCAATCAATAAAAGAACAGGCTCTCCACCTGCTAATGCAATCACCATTAACCCAAAAAAGCATACAAATCATCATTAATGCCTTCTTCTCCCTCACCAATTAGTAGCAGGGTTCAAATGAATTCCCTTGCCAGGCCTTCCTTTCCATCCTTTCTGCCCTCACTCTACTTCAAACGTTTACTCCCAGCTGAGAAACTTGTAGCCTGGTCTTATGGTTTCTAGTTGGTGCCCTGGATTCACCCAGCTTCTTCTCTTCAAAATAGTTTCATGTGACTCTTCTGTGCAGAGTTCAAAAGGGATTTCCCCCCACACCCCTGTCACAAATCCAGTATTTTTCCAGTCTTTACACTCTCTAGACACCTTTTTACTTTTAAGCCGCTGTCCCATATGACACTAACTAACCCTATGAGCTTTATCTGCTTGACTTGATCAGTGGCTGTGAACTACTTGCTCTCTGACCTTTATTCTATCTGTACCTCAGTTTATCAGCTGCAAACATGGAAATAAAATTTTTTAAGAAAAAATAGTGCTTATCCCCTATAATTAGAGAATAAAACATGCAAAACTCTTGAAATAGTGCCTGACTGCACTATTGAATAAGCACTCAATGAATTTTAGTTATAATTGTATTAACTTTATGATTTTATAATTAACTTTTCAGCTAAATGTCATACAAAAACCCCCAACAACAACAAATAGGACCATGAACAGTGTATTGGTACCACGTAACATTTAGCCTCCACGTTATGCTTTTAGCCACTTTGCCATGATCCCAACAAACTGCCCAAGTTCTGCCTCTAAAAGGCTCTCCATGTATTCTGACTATCTACTCTGAAGAGCCTGTCATACTTAAATGACTGATTCCTAAATATAGTCATTCTAAATCCAATCACTACCCTTTCAGAAGCGTTGTCGCTGAACTCTTTCTGAGAGCAATGGCCTACCAATTTGGAATATTTTTACTTTTTGTGTAATGCTTATTAATTTATTGCTTGTAATTTTTTTTGCCAGTCCTGGGGCTTGAACTCAGGGACCTGGGCACTGTCACTGAGCTTCTTTTGCAGAAGGCTAGCATGCCAACAGTTGAGCCACAGCATCACTTCTGGCTTTTTCTGTTTATGTGGTACTGAAGAATCGAACCCAGGGCTTCGTGCATGCTAGGCAAGCACTATACCACTAAGCCACATTCCCAGCCCTGATTGCTTTGGTAAACTTTTAAACTACTATATTTTCCTATCACTTTTAAGTCTACAAATCACTTTGAAATCCATCTGCTCCTTAGGTTTCATTTCCCTGACTATGATTGCCTGCCCCAGGTGGCAGGAACTGAGATTTTGCTTGTCTATGTAACTCTGCCCTGCCAGGGCACTGCCAGGGAGCAGATTCCTAAACACAGGCGCATGAAGGGCATGGATTGTCCTATGCACACAGCTTCACCGTCACTGAAGAAAGAAACAAACTACTTTTCAAGTAAGAAAAAAAGTCAATTAAGGTTTTTAAGGATCTCACTTTTCCTCCAAGAAATAACTTTCCAACTTTCTAGCAAATCTCTTTTTATTTCAAATACCTGATGCTGCAAACGGTCATCTCTGTCTTGATACATCTTAATGGCTAGCAAAGTGTGGGGAGGGGTAGTTGCCATAGTGACCAAGAGAAATGTCTGTAGACAGACAATTTCTGTCACTGAGACAGAAGAGTATTTCCTGTTCATCCATCTCTAGTTTGATTTAGTATAGTAAAGCTCCAAGGCAAAGTCGATTCATTTCAATTACAGAAGACATTGCTCTGGTTCTGACTCCGCAGGAATGGTACCAGTAATGTGTCACCAACACTTGACAATGGCTCAGTCTCAGCAATAGTTTGACAAAAGAAGAATCTCACCACTTGTTGACTGACACCAGTAGAGTCACATCAGTAATCAATAACAGTTCAGTCTCACTCATATTTTTGTGTGCCTTAGGACTGGAGTTAAGATTGCCACAGAAATGAAATCAACTATGAAAGATATTCATTTGTAATTCTAAGTGCTTACATTCACATAAACAATTATTTAACATGTACACAGGCCAGTAGTTACTACCTATTTCCATTATTCATCATTTTCTCTGGCACCTTTCACCACTTAATCCCATTTTTTCCAAAATTAAAATTTAAAGAGGCAACTTCAGTCTGGTTTGGACAATGACACCATTCACTGGGAGACACAGGAGAAGAAGATGGGTCGGGGAGTGAGGTTAAATTCATCCTGAGCCATTCTAGATTTATAATGCCCAGCTAGACTTGTGTGCTGTTGGCCAAATTCTTCTAAAAAGCTATCCCATTAAGCCCAGCACAAGGTCGACTAATGCCTTCTGGCTTCTGTGAGTCTGAGGTTCGTATCTCTGATATTAGATAATCCATTTCACTGGATGCTACAGAGACCATTCTTTTGCAGAGGAAAACGAGTATTTTCCAACTTCGAAATAGACTTGCTAAAAGGTAGATTTCTAATTTCTAGTTAGGCGATTTATAATGTCTTCTTGTAATAAGGCATATGTGAAGTAGGTTCAGATCCAGGTCTATGGATCATGCTCTTGTTCAAACACACTTGATATTTACAATGTCAACCATGTCACCAAGATGGGGGGAAAATCATGGTTTAGTATGCTGAGCAAAGTTGACTCACTGATCATCCCAGGATTTAATCAGAAAATGCTCAAGATTTCAAGGCAAATATGAGCTGTAGCTGCTCATCTCTCCTAGTTCTAATCTATTACCCTATTTGGTACCATTAGAGAACCGGAGCAGAGCATTCAACACAACCTAACATGTCAGACTAGACAACTTGTATGCAATAAAAAAGGCCAAAGGCAGATTTAAACATCAAATGACCCCATTTTCTTCAAACACATTGACACTGATTTCTCTTTAGTCTTTTTCAACAATGATATTGTCTTTATACGTGTTTATTACAATAAATTCATACCAAATCAATAAATTCTTACACTTGCATGAGATTTTTGTTTTTGTTTGTCCTGGGACTTGAACTCTGGGCACTGTCCCAAGCAACTTTTGCTCAAGGCTGGCATTCTACCACATGAGCCACAGTGCCATTTCCAGATTTTTCTGAGTAGTTTATTGGAGATAAGAGTCTCATAAGCTTTCTTGCCCCAAGTAGCTTCAAACTGCAATCCTCAGATCTCACCCTCCTGAGAAGCTAGGGTTACAGGCATTGATTCCTGGGTCCTACCTTTGCCTACGTTTCTTTGCTGTGGTGTATACGTTAAAGAACAGGAAGTTCTAATGTTTCTTACTATCAGTGGAACTATGTTGAAAACTTAGAAATAACTTGAGAATACCAACATTAGGATTCATCGCCATGATGTGGCAAAGGCATGGGAGGTTTAGAAATCTTCACATGTGATAGACAGACTCTTCTGAAGAGACAATGCCCCTATTAAACTTATGGCTTCTAATGTGTAACCTCCAACATCCTAAAAATATCCCAGAGACTTTTATGTTCTTGGTACTAAAGTTTGTAAGATATGGTGAACAGAGGATGTTGTCCTAATGACCTAGGACTAGATTTCATAACTACATAGATGCCCTCATACTAATTAATATGATCATCTTAACTACCATCTGAAACAGTATTCATTGTTGAGGAGAAAAAAACCACAGGCTATTCTCAGCCACAGAACATGACCAAAAATTGTGGATACACATTTCTTTCTGTATAGCTGAATTGCATGTCATCGTCTGATGAAAACCAACCCAAAATTACAGTTATAATCTAGTTATAATGTCAAGCCAGACTCTGGACAACCTGCTTCTGGAAGTCCTCTCCAGGCTGGTATGGCCCGTGCCTTTGTCAGATTAACTGCATGGCCCACATCTGAGGTCATCCTAAATCTCATGATGGAGAAGAACAAACTCAAATACTCAACTACAACTAGTTTAATTGGCTGTGAACTTCCATAGGGTTTGGGATTATTGTGTTTGGGGGATGAGAATTTTAGGGGATTAACAATATT
Organism: Perognathus longimembris pacificus; assembly: GCF_023159225.1. Classification (NCBI taxonomy): domain Eukaryota; kingdom Metazoa; phylum Chordata; class Mammalia; order Rodentia; family Heteromyidae; genus Perognathus; species Perognathus longimembris. Next base: position 18,687 of record NW_025959829.1, on the reverse strand, counting down.
TGAAAAACACAGTCATTTTTTCCAAATATAATATCAGAAAAAACTCCATTTGGGTTGGCCTAGCATGCTCAAGACCCTGGGTTTGATTCCCAGTGCTGCAAGAAAAGAATAAGAGGGCTGGGGATATGGCCTAGTGGCAAGAGTGCTTGCCTCGTGTACATGAGGCCCTGGGTTCGATTCCTCAGCACCACATATACAGAAAATGGCCAGAAGTGGCGCTGTGGCTCAAGTGGCAGAGTGCTAGCCTTGAGCAGGAAGAAGCCAGGGACAGTGCTCAGGCCCTGAGTTCATGGCCTAGGACTGGCCAAAAAAAAAAAAAAAGAAAAGAAAAAGAAGAAAGCTGGATAGGGGGAGAGAACGGAACAGAAGAGGGGCAAGGGGAAAGAGAGGGAGAGAAAGGGGAAGGGACAAGAGAAGGAGGGGAGAGGAATAGGAAAGGAAGGAAGGGAGAAGGGGATGGGAAGACAAAGGAGAGGTGAAGAGAAGGAGAGAGAAGAGGGGGAAGATGAAACACACTCCCAATTCTTTTGTCACTCAGTGACAAACACAATCAAATTCTCATCCCTATACCTGGGAAAATAAGGAAATGCAATGAAGCTGGGTATTGGGGCACCGGGGCTCACATTTCAGACCCAGTGACTCCAGACTCTGAGACAGAAGAATTGATTGAGCACTTTGCCTTAATACCAGCCAAGGCAACACAGCCAGACCCTGCCTTCCAGTATAATTTCTACTCATTAAAAATGAAGTCTAAAATACAAGTCAAATTAAATCCTCTAGCGACCTTAAAGGTAAGTTGTAGCTAACAAACAAACAACCTATTTCAATTCAGAACAGTAAATGTTCTTTACTCATGTGGATTTGTAAAGATCTAGTAATCTGAAGACCACCACAAAATAAGGAAACTAGAGAAAAGCTCAAAAAAAATGTTCACAGTGTTCTTGACCAAACTAAATAAAATCCCATTGTAATTTTCAGCATAAGAAAATGTTTAATTCTTTGCTCTTTTTCTTGAGTCAGCATAACTTCCTGTATCTGCCTTATGGATAACATTGGATGAGCCAGCCTAAGAGAACTGGAGTCCTGTTCTTACTGTTCATCTGCTGTTTGGATCTAGCCCATTGCGACTTTCCTTATTTCTGACACAAATTCATCAAGATCACTTCATTAGTAATGGAAAAACTGTACATGGAACAAGAAATTATTTCGGGGAAAAATCTAAAACTTTCAAATGTTGAAATTATTTCACCATAAAATTTGGACTGCAATTAAGTTGTCACACTGATTGAAAATTCACTTCGGAGCATTTTTTTTCCAGAAAAAAAAGCTTTTCTATCTGTAACATAATACAAGGAGAACACGCAACAATGCAGAGGAAATAGCATCAGCATCAAGAGATTTGGGTGACTAAAGAACATCTGCAATAATTTTAGCATTTACCGTTTTCCTTTGATTTCTCTGCAGAGAAAATACTTCATTATACAAAATAACTCTGCTAGAAAAAGAATGTATGCCCACATCCTCATGATTCCTACGTATGTAGTAATACATATATATATATATATATATATAAATATATATAAATATATATATATATATATTTCATACCGTAAAGTATGGCTGTTGAGGTGGAAAGCAATGTCTAGTATCCAAGAATGCAAAGCGAGCAAAACAAGCCACTGTTATGCATGGACATAGACCACCTCTCCATAACACACAAGATACCTGTTCTGGAATTTCTTCTTGTTAAGTAAGCTGTTTCATTAAAGAATAAGAAAAAATAATTTTTTACTGCTTTTCAATTAACCTGTATGAGCTATTTCTCAAAAACTAACAAAATATGCTAGGCACCATTGGCTCATGCTTACACTCCAGCTACTGAGGAGGCTGAGAGCTGAGGGTTGCTGTTTGAAGCCAGCCCTACCAGTAAGACTGTGAGCCTGTTATCACCAAGTAACCAGTCAAAAAAAAAAAAAAAGCCTCTGAGTAGAGCTGTGGCTCATGTGGTAGAGCACTAATCTTGATTTTAAAAAAGTAAAAATTCAGACCACTCCCAGGCCCTGAATTCAAGCACCCAACAGGCACAACATACTCTAAAATGAAACATGTAAAGATACACGCAAACCTAATTCAATAATTAATGAAACAGAAAAAGACTCAGGGTCCATCATGATACCCTAGTATGAATGAGCAAAGTTGAGTAAATGCTAAACATGGCGTGTTTTCCCTGCTCAGGCGAGGCCAGCCAGGTTTAGTAAGGTTCCACAACGAATGAGGCCCCACAGGACTCCTGCCCTTACAAGGAGACCATTTTCCACCAGAGTGGGACCTTCCTGGAAGTGACCACCTTCCCCTGAAACCATGTCTATCCTCAGCCGAAGCCTTGGGAGGCAAGTTCCTCTGTTGGAACTTTCTGGAGAATGGAGCCAAGTTCTTTTTCTGGACAGCTCGAGAATTTGAGGATATTTGGATACTTCTCCACTCTGAAGCTTCTTTGCAGTTATCCTACTCATATTTATACCATATGGCACCAATGAGACGCTCAAGTAAACATTCTTTGCACACCATTTTACTAACTCAGTTCTTTAGTATTTATTAAGACTAACATGGGCTGGGCACTGGAAAACCTGTAGCATACAATTCTTTCATTAAAACTTTGACTCTGAAGACCATAATAACATACCTCTTAACTAGCGTCATTCTATGGCAGTGATTATAGACTTAATTCCTTAGATGCTGTATTAGTTCTAGAGAGCTCCATGCAGTATTGCTAATCATCAAGAGGCGCTTCTCTTTCTATTTTTGATGGAGTAGGTAACTTAGGCTGGAAGCACTTAAAGACCTTCCAATCCTAAACTACTCATTAACAGTGGAGCCAGACTTTCCAACAATTCTGATCCTCCAACTGAGTCCTTTCTACTGGCTACACCAATGCTACCTAAGTGGGGGGAAATAACCAGCATACTATTTTAGACACATTATGAATATGGCACTATTTATGTTACTGGTATTTACTCCAAAACATTTGAAGTGCAAAAATCTTTAAGAACATGGATAAGCAGTGCTGATTTGTAAAAATTTAATGAAGGTCATTAAAAATAATGCTGGCTGCTAGAAAAAATTGGAAGAGAAAATGCCGAGTGTACCAAATCCTACTTTACCTAGCTGAAACTAACTCTTTTGAACGTATTTTCTCTGACCTAAGTGTCTATTCAAGAGCATAGTCTTTCCCTTGCTAAAATAAATTAGGTGAGTGGAGCTCTTGCATTTAGTGATAAAGCACACCCAGGAGACCAACTATGTCTACTTCAACACTGTACTCACCGTAATGTGAAAATCCCACCTACCATCTTGGATTTTTTCTTTGGAGGGCAACATTTACTAAACCTCTGTAGTTAATTATATTAAATAGTACTGTCACATCATATACTGTGAACTTTGCAGAAGAGAAATTTGACCAGTGTCTTTCAAGGGAGTACATTTATATATATATATATAATTATTTTCAAACCTTCACAACATAGTTACTCTGCATGCTGATTTCCTTTCTATTTCACATTATAAGATCGAACATTGAGTGTCTGGGGGAAAATTATTTAACTTTTACAATATTTGTACTAAATTTAATATTAATAAAAAGGGGAAAATCATCTCAAAATTCGAACAACGTTTTTACTGCAAACACTACTTGCAGAAAAAGAGCTCTTCAATTTAGCACCTTTTAAAAGAGATTTTATAAATGATGATACAGTATGTTAAATTAATCCTTCTTTTACTCTCACATTCTCTGCCCTCTCAACCCCTATTATTCAATAGCTTTCACTGAGTTTTGTTTTGCCATCTTCATTCTCAGATGCAATATGTTTCAGTATTGTTCAACCTGTAACATTCTCTACCCACACGTGGTGTACTTTGTACATATCTTTTAAGGATAAGAAAGCTGAGGCAAGTCATGAGGCTAGGAGAGATGGGGAGAATGAAGGAAGGGGATGCATTGTACTCAACTGATATGGTGAATACAACTCCTTTGTACAAAGACTTCAAGATTTAAAAAAAAAGAATTACAGTATCTCCATTTAACAAAATATAACAGAATGTAAACTTCCGTGTCCTATTATTAAAATAAATTGTTTTACAAGGCCAAATTTGAAGGCAAGAATGACATTTGGAAGTCCTTGAACCCAACCCCATTATCTAATAGATACAGACAATAGAGGTATCAGCTAGAATGAACCAAATCACCTCCTATTGGAACACGAGTTCATTGAGATCTGTTTCCCAACTCTCCATAGAACTCTGATACAAATGTGCTATAGAGGAAGACACAAGGGAGACAGACCAGCTCAGAAACAAACTGCATGTGAATTATGTGGCATTATTAGGAAGAGCAATATAACCAGTACTAGCACAGCTTCTGATCTACCTGGAGGATTTAAGAGAATGCTTATCATTTCAACTTGACGTCTGTGTAGGTCATTAAGGCTGGGTAGCCATTTGACAGGCAGACATGAATGGGGAAGATTCCAGGAAGAAGAGACAGAGACAGAAAAGCAGGAAGAAAACAAGTTTCTAGAAACCAGGAATTCCTATTGCTGAATGCTATAAGTATTAGGAAAATTTTAAAAAGGCTGGGGTCAACTTGGGCTCCTTCCATAAGGCAGTGGAGAAGAGGTATTTAAGCATAAAATCTACATTTTAGAAGTGTCCCAATGTGCAGGGTGCTGGTGGCTCATGCCTGTCTGTCATCCTAGCTACTCAAGAGGCAGAGCTTTGAGGATCATGGTTTAATGCCAATGAGGACAAGAATGTCTCTTAAAGAGTCTCATCTCCAGTTAACTACAAAACAAAAAGGAAAACAAACACCTGGATGTGGCAGTGTGGTTCACAGTGACAGAGGACTAGCCTTGAAAAGAAAGGAAGAAGGGCTGGGAATATGGCCTAGTGGTAGAGTGCTTGCCTTGTATACATGAAACCATGGGTTCGGTTCCTCAGCACCACATACATAGAAAAAAGCAAAAAGTGGAGCAATGGCTCAAGTGGTAGTGTGGTAGCCTTGAGCAAAAAAAAAAAAAAAAACTGCGGGCAACTTTGCTCAGGACCTGAGTCCAGGACTGGCAAAGGAACGAAGGAAGGAAGGAAGAAGGAAGGAAGGAAGGAAGGAAGGAAGGAAGGAAGGAAGGAAGGAAGGATAAAAGAAAGAGAGTAAGTGAGAGAGAGAGGAAGAGAGTGAATGAACTCAGGGACAGCACCTGCGTTCATGCAACACAAACAATAACAAAAACAAAGAATCAACAAAGTGCTAGTTTTCCAATAAGAGATTAAACATTTGTTAGAAATATATTCCTTACTTATTTTTTAAAAGCCCCTCGCATTTGAATTTTTAAATTTAGCTCAAATGAGCAAAGCATCAGGCAGAACTTCATAGGTCGTATTTAAAAAGATCACATTGGCACTGAACTACATTGAGCTCCTACATCATCATCAGTATAGAGAAAAGGAGTCTAACCTTACATTTCTTTTTTTTTCAGAAAATAGAAAATGCTGTCAAGATGATATCCTCTCAAATAATTGTTACTTCTAAATGGGCATAATTAGTTGGTTGAGAGCAGTCATGATTGACCTAGTAGTTTTCAATGTTATCAAAAGTTCTAAAGGCCATCTTTGATCAGCAAACTTTTTTTAGAATAATCCTCACAGCTACCATGTGCCTTATAATTAGAAAGACACCATCACCTCCACTTGGAGTAGCCAGCAGCCTCTCTATGTGTTTTCCTTTTCGTTTTTTTTGTAATAATTACTTATTTATTGTCAAAGTGATGTACAGATGGGTTACAGTTTCATACATTAGGCTATGTTTTCTTATATGCAAATTATGATTTCAACACTTACCCGATCTAATATTCAGGTTGTTCTAGCAATGAAATGAGATAATTAATGTAAGATCAATTAACAGCAATTTTTAGAAAGCTGAGCTGTATGAAAGCTCACACCTCATTGTTGGATCCTCAGAATTCATAGCATCTAGGACCATACAACTCATTAAATTGTGTTTTACATCATACTTCCTCATATACATATTGGGCCATCTTATTTTTTTAATTGTCATTTCAAGGGTTCTACTCATCTATTTTTTTTAAAAAAATCCTCATGACCAAAATGTGCCCTCTAATTCTCTAATTCTGTAGGAATAATGTAGTTTGCTGCATACAAATTACTGTCATCACATATTTCTAAGCTGTGTACATTGAACATAACAAAACAGGTTAAAATTAAAACACATGATTTAGCCAGGCACCTGGGGCTCATGCCTGTAAACCTGGTTACTCAGCAAGCTGAGATCCAGAGGATCAGGGTTCAAAGCCAGCCCAAGCAGTAAAGTCCAAAAGACTCCATCTCCAATTAACCCGTGAAATGCTGGGCTAGATGTGTAAGTGGCAAAGTAGCAGCTGAGCGGGCATACATGGCAGGATGAAGCCTTGAATTCAAACCTTGTTACTAGAGGTGGTGTGAGAAGAGAGGAGAGAGGAGGAGAGGGGACGGAAGGGGAGGGGAGGGAAGGGGAGAAGAGAGGAGGGGAGGGGAGGAGAAGAGAGGAGAGGAGAGGAGAGGGGACAGGAAGGGAGGGGAGGGAAGGGGAGGAGAGGAGAGGAGAAGAGAGGAGAGGAGAGGAGAAGAGAAGAGAGAGTGCCCAATACATGGTTTAATAAGATTCTAATAGTTCAGGACTTATTTTTGTAGCTTTAGACTGATTTACAGAAGGAAAGGCTTTTCACAAGTGAATGAACAATTATAGAAAGCAAATTGCTGTCTTCCACATAATAAACACATAAACATATTTCCATGTAATATTTTACATCAACATGACTGTTTACCTAGAAAATATGTCAAAATACTTGACTTAGGAAAAACAGTCCATCACTTAAAATATTGTAAATTATCTTTCCAATCAGATTTTAAAACAAAAAAAAATAGCTGCTAAGTGCCAGTGGCTCACACCTGTAATCCTAACTTCTCAGGAGTCTATGAGCTGAGAATCACAGCTCAAAGCCAGCCAGGCAGGAAAGTTTGTGAGACTCATCTCCAAATAACTACCAAAAAAACTGGAAGTGGACCTATGGTTCAAATGGTAGACTACTAGTCTTGAGCACAAAAGTACAAGGACAGCACCCAAGCCCTGAGTTCAAGCCTCAGGACTGGCACAATGAACAATTCATAAATAGACCCAAGATGTTAGAATGGCAATGTGGCTTAGCAGCAGAGTGCTTGCCTAGCATGCATGAAGCCCTGGGTTCCATTCCTCCCCACCACATAAACAGAAAAAGCTGGAAGTAGTGCTGTGGCTCAAATAGTAGAGTGCTAGCCTTGAACAAAAGCATCTCAGGGACAGTGCTAAGGCTTTGATTTCAAGCCTCAGAACTGGCAAAAAAAAAAACCCCACAACATTACATTAAGTATATGTATATAAGCCCCTGGAAATACTACTGGGAAATCATATTATATATATAATCTGAAAATAATTACTAAATGAATTAAGTTAGCGTAATGAATATTTAATTAGGTCAAGAACCTAAATGCTTGCATACAGTACTTAGAAATTTTCTAAGCACACTCTGCTGTGAATCTGTTTTATAATGTTGTACAGTAATATGGTAATACTATCATAATATTATAGCTGATTAATATTCTCTATGAATTTTTTAGTAAGTGCCACCACAGTAGAGCAGCTAAATAAATATTACCACAAGTAATTGAGACCATGAGTGACAGGTGATTGAACTGCTCTTTGTGTTTAAATTACAAAATGAGTTTTCACACAGAAGGAGAAGGGATGGAATCACGGGAGGGGCCCGGAGAAGTTATCTACCAACTCTTTCCAAGTGACTATGTTAGGAATTATAAACATAGCCAAAAAACAGGAGAGGAAGTAAAAATCAACCTCCCCCGCACCATCAAGGCCTTAGGAATCGAGTGCTGCATATTGTGTAATGATTGAGTATTGTGTAATGATCCCCATGGAATAAGCCATGTGCCCTTGGCCCTGAGAAAGGCCCCTGTGAGCTCTTCCCAGGGACCATAATCCTGTCATTCCTTTCAACCCTGACAAGGAACCGGCCTTGAACTGACAGCAATCTGTCACATGGTTGTCATCTCCAACCACATTTCCTCAGACCTTTCACAGGGTTGAGTTCGAGGTGACCAACCCTATTGTAACAAAAAGATCAGTGTGTCCAGGCCCAAAGCAAGACAGAGATGTGTGATGCCCTTTGTAACATCTGACCACCCAAGAGAAAGACCGTGAATGAGGCCAACAACAGAATCCGCAGAGGAGCCTGAGGGAATAGAAGCTGACCAGAGACCAGATCTGCCTCTGCTCGCAAACAAGTGGTCTTTATGGCAAAAGTTATTTTTCAAAAAACTCATGATGATTCTGTCTCCTGTATTCTATTAAAAAATTCCAAGAAATACCCATTTTTATTCAATCCCAGGCAAAATTTCACATAGCCTGGAATGTCAAGCTGATCTCCAGAAAGTTTATTTAAAAGGCCAGTCATGCATAAGGGATGTACAGTAACAATGGGCGTAGATGTTGGCCACCCATCAATCTACTAACAAAATGCCAAAAGACTTTGTACAGCGCCTTGAGCAAGTAGTCATGGGACTGTTTCCTTTCCCTTCCTTCAACATTTCCTTCAACACACTGGGAAAAATACAGATCCATCTCTTCTTTCCTCCATATACCCTGCTTCTCCACACACCTGCTGACATCGCAATGTCATTATAAGTTCTCACAGATGATCAACTGTCAACAAAATACTTTGCGTGTGCCTAGCACAGGCTTGACACATAATTGGTACTTAAGATTGTACTTATCGTGTGAGTCTTTTTGGAGGGATGGGTGCATTTCTTACACAAGCGGGTTTTATTGAACATGCTGAGCAAGAAACATCCCATTTAAAAAGTCAGCGAGATCTCAAAAGACTAGAATAAGCTAAGGAAGGGAACATTCTGGACTTTAGAAGTTGTTTCAAGATGGAAGTTAGTTAAGTGTGGTCTAGGCAAGAACTGATCTCTACTACTAACTGCTGAATTCTATCAAGGATGATGACGCCAGCAAATAAAAGGAAATTATGTGACACAACTATGTGTGTGGTGGAGGACTTCTTATTTTCAATAGAGATTTATTCCCTACTCACTTCCACTCTTGGACCAGAGTTCTGTTTGGTAAGAGAAATGAACTACCATATATTAGCAAACATTGTCAACATTTCCTCAATATGGTGTCTCACCCAAAATTCTTCTTTATCAGGCAGATTTTCTGTTTTCGTGGCTTGCCACCCTCTAGAATGGTTCTTCTTTGCCAATATTTCCTCTAAAACTCAACAAAAATGCCATGTGGATGATTCAAACCTTGCCTTGCACAATAGAACTAACACCTGCCATGCTCCTGGAATGACACTTTGAGCCCAACAATACCCATGGCCTTCATTTTCGCACCTTTCCATTCACCCTTCCGAAAAGGATGCCTGGCGATGTCAAAAGGATGAGAACATCTTTATTCTCAAGTGCCATTACATTCAATTAGACAGGAACTCAAGTATAATATCCTTGATCATCACCCATTCATAGTAATTTAGAGCTTTTCTTTTGAGTCTAAAGTTGCAACAGTCGTTGCAAGATAATCAGCCTGATTGAAAGACAGAAGGCTAAAAAGGGGCAAAACAGAACTGGGAAAGGAGCAATCTTAACCAACTTATTCAGTTTTGAAATTTTTTAATTGACTCTTCTGAAAGAGTTAGCAGCCAATATATATTTGGCCTACAGGTAAATATTAGAACACTATCCCAGGAGAACTTAGGTTTCATATGTCTCCAATGACAAATAAAAAGGCTTGGAAATTATTAACACATAGGTCACAAGAAAATTTCAGCCAGGCATTAGTTGTTCACACCAGTACATTTAGCTATTCACGAGCTTGAGGTCTGATGATCACAGATCAACAGCTAGTCTGAGCAGGAAAGTCTGTGAGACTCTTATGTCCAATTAACCACCACAAAAGCACAAGTGGCACTGTGGCTCAAAGTGATAGAGTACTGGACTTGAACAAAACAGCTCAGAGAGAATCCCAGCCCCGAGTTCAAATCCTATGACTGACAAAAAAAAAAAAAGGACAAAAGAAAATTTCACTCAGTAGTAAACACCTTAGGGTCCTTTCAGAAAACCCAATTCAGACAGCATTTCTACATATCAGCTTCTGATTTCACAGTCCAGCCCATGAATTTTCTGGCCCAGTTATTATTGTATTATTATAGTTACTGTATGACTTGCATGTGAATGTATTTCTCATCTTTGACCATTGAAATATGTGCTATTATTTCAATGAGCTTAAGCTGAATCAACATACAAGGTCAGGCCACACTTCTACAGCACAGTAATAGTTCTTGATCCATATAATTTTAAAGCCCTATAATCTATGAGTCCTAGCGCATACACCTATGTGACTTTAGAAATGTTCAGTGATTGGATCCTCTCTAGCATTCACATTTCCTAGATGTTGAAATGGAATATTAAAATAAGAAAGTTTTGGCAGCCTCCAAGAAAAAAGGTTGAGTGCCTCAAGCTATTAATTTTTATTGAATTGAGCCCTTTAATTGCTTGGGTGTTGGAGAATTAAAGTCTCCAACCAGTGGAAAAATTTAGCCCCGGCACGGTTACTCTGATGCCTCATTAGCACACTAATAGGCCCTTGGGAACACATTCCCTGTTTTAGTCCATCAGCCTGGAATTGGGGAAGGACTAGTGATTTTTCTTTTACTTCCCAAGAGAATTTTTACTGCAATTGCACTTTTAATTTGCGCCTGCGCTACATGTTTCATGTGTCTTTGTCCTTGTTTGATTAGTTGTGTTTCGTGTGGAGTGCTAAATTGGGAAAAAAGTCCTCTGGTGGGCGGCCTCGGCAGGTTGATTGCCAGGGGATGGAAATCTCCACTGGGGAGGATCCCCCTGAGAATTTTCAGGGCCCTATGGACTTTCCATCACTCTGGCTGGCAGCTTGTGGACGCTGGACATGCCATCCAAGGCGTAAAAGCCTCTGTTTCTATGTTCTGTTTTGTCTTGACTAGTTTTGTCTTTGAGATTGGCACCAGTTTTAAACTTTTAAACTTTTGTTTCCCTTATTTCTGTTGTCCATTTACATGTCTATGGGCAAAACATTTACTAGGTACTGTGTCTCCTTCTGCAAGAAGGCAGAAAAAGTGCAGGCTGCTAAGAGCTGAGTTCAAACAGCTGGCTAGGCTAATCTTAGCCTGAGAGTAAACACTAAGAGTCAAGTGCTAGGTGGACTCAGTAATACTCCAGGGGACCCCAACCCAGTTATCTTCAGTGTTTAGTATGCTAAGATACTTTGCTAAAACTAATAGTTCCTAGCGAATAAGACTAAACAATGCTAAAATCATTCATTAAAGGTTTTGTTTTAAGTTTTGGTCATTACAAGAGTAAGATTGGAAAATATACCTTTTGCCACTAAAAAATGTACGGCTGATAGTTGTTTGGACTGCTTTTAAGTTCTGTTTACATTAATACCTACATATGTGAATGTATGTATGTGTGTGTGCTCGCACACAAATGTATGTGGGTGTGAATGTGTTCAAGATTAAAAATGTATGATGTAAAAATAGGTTAGTTTAACTTTAAACTTCAAAAGATCATTGAATTTGGGCATTACCAAAAGCTTTAAAGGATTATTTATTTTAAAAGGAACTATAGTTAAAAATTCTTTAATTCATGGTTAAAAATAAATAAATAAATAAATAAATAAATAAGAACTTAGCATGGGCCCTTGAACCTATCCTCAGTAGTGAGGGGTAAACTGACAAAAGTGCAGTTTAGCCAATCCACGTGATGGGACAGCCGTAGGGTGGCGTCCATTCATAGTGGGAGAGGGCAAGCTGGCCCCAAGGCAGTTCATCAAGCTCTAAGGAGTAGGATGGAGATAGGCCCATTCTATAGGACAGGCCAATGGAGGCCTTTCTTTTATTTCTTTTGTTTTCAGGTATAAACATTGGAAACCTCAGGGTAAAATGTATGATTTGACTGATACTTCTAAAACTGCCCCTTAGGATGGATTAAAATTGGAATATCTTAAAGGAGAGTTAAAAGTTTATTTACCTGATATAACTCGATTTCTGTACAGGTTTGCAATTTGGATGTATCAAAAAGGCAAATATGCTAACTCTGAAATCTCATGGTTATAATTCTGGGGCACACTGCTAAGTGTACTCTTGTTACAATTGTTTTGGGTATCAATTTAATGAATCAGGTACTAAATTTTTTAAGTGTATACTGTAATGTAACAGTAAGATGAACTATCTTAAGTCACATATAATCAGGTAAATATTTTAAAGTATATAAACTAATGGGGGATAGAAGTACACAACTTTCATTAACTCTCTGTATATAGGAAAATGGCTCTTTTAAAGCAGACAACCAGGAGGCAATGTGCCCCCTGGGCTTCAGTTTTTCTATGCAAATACAGGCTGAGGTAAAGTTGTGAAAGCCTCTACTTTAAAAGGTTTTAGAATGCCTTTCTAGATAAGAAATTTGGAAGTGAAAAACAAGCAGCATGAAGCAATGGGTGATACCTAGGCTCCAGATTTCTTTTAATACAACCAGGCTTGGTAAAAGACTTGAGATCAAAAATGTATTCTGAGATATGAAATTTAAAATGTTTGTTTTAAGTTGGATATAGGAAAACGATGGCTATCAAGATGATTGTTTAATTACTACTCCAGTTTGTTTTACAGGTTTTCAATAAAATGATTTATTATTTGCTGCACCTGATAAAAATATTGTATCAAAATTGTTACAAATTTTGCCTTTAGACTTTCAACAGTATAATTTAATAATTGCCCCTGATAAAATTCATTTAAACAGAAGAACCATTTAAGTATCTGGGATATTTAGTTAAAAGACAAGTAATTACCCCCCAATTAATAAAAATTCGTACTAAAGAGTTTAAAACTCTTAATAATTTTCAAAAGTTACTAGGGACATCAATTGGCTTTGCCCTTCAACCTATTTTCCATTCTTCAAGGAGATTCGGATTTATGTAGCCCTCAAAAATTGACACGTCAGGAACTGCTCCTAATAAAATTTGGCAAATGGATGTAACACACATCCCTGAATTTGGCCGCTTACAATATGTGCATGTATCCATTGATACACATTCTTCTTTTATTTGGGCAACACCTCTACCAGGGGAAAAAGGGACTCATGTCATTCAACATTTACTAGAAACATTCACAGTCATGGGGATTCCTTCTCAATAAAACTGACAATGCACCAGCTTATTCCAGTAAACAAGTACGAAAAGTTTTAGAATTTCATAACATTTTTCATGTTACAGGAATTGAATACAATCCTCAAGGTCAAGGTATAGTAGAAAGAGCTCATTATACATTAAAAACACAAATTACAAAACTAAAGAGGGGGAGTATGGATAGTACAGAGGGATATGCAACTTCTATGAAAAGTATTTATAAAACAGCCCCTGCTGTCATTGCAGAAGCATTATTTGTCCTTAACTTTTTAAATTTGTCTCAAGGAGATGTTTTAGCAAGAGCTGAGCGACACTTCCTAGCTCCGCCTATGCAAAACAAACCGCAGCCGGTTTGGATTAGATTGGGGGTTGGGCTAGATTGGGTCCCCGGGGAGTTGTTAACCCAGGGGCGAGGGTATGCTTATGTTTCTACAGAAGACAGCACATCTTTCTAGCACCTGCTCCAGTGGATCCAGCAACAAACACCCCTCTGTCCATCAAGGGGGGTGAGACATTCTCATTCAAGTGATAAGGCCATTCAAATGGACAGGTGTGCACTGGTAACCTGTAGGGGCTACATCAGAGGTAATGTATTGGGCCTATATTTCTAACCCTCCTTTATTACATCCATATTTATGGACAAAAGCCCCTGTCTCTGTTTTTACATCTATTCCTAATTTACTCTCTCCCTCTATGGGTCTGGCATTCCAGTCTTTCCTATGGAAGAGGAAAGATCATTTAACTTCTCTTATTCTCAGTTCTCTAAAGCTATCTGTCAAGGCCGTTCCCCATGTTACCCTTTTAGATATCAATATTGGATTCAGCCATGGAGGTTCATATAACTCCAGTAGAACTCGGCTGATTAGACTGTCTTCCTGGTCTGTGGGATCTCATACCTATAAATTAGATAATTATGCTAGCCCTGCTGGCCTGCCTAAATGTGACAATTTTACTTATCTGAACCTGAACTTTACTGAAAGACATTGGGAAAGTTGTCGAGGAAGTTTTCCAACTATTTGGAATACATCCCAGCATACTTGGTATGATTGGGGACCTTTTGGTGTGTGGTTGAAAAACTGCACTGAATATAACTCATCTTGTGAACCTACTTTATCTATGAACATGTCCAATGCCATGTCTGCTAAACAGTTTTTTAGGGTGGTTTGGAGCAGGCTTTAGTGACCCCCGGCCTGCTCTCGCCCATGGAGACAGGCTATTTCCTCCACAACGTCATCTCTGGAAATTAGCAGCTTCTCTGGCTCCCGTATTGCTGGCCAATGGAACTTACTCAGGATCTAAAAGGTCCTCGGCCTCCTACAACTTCACAGTTGTAAAGACCTACAATATCTCTGCTTGTGTTCATTTTCCACAAGTACTGATGGTCGGCCCCATAAACATAACAAAGAATGCCATTACCTGCATAAATTGTAAATTGTATACTTGCTTGAATAACAATGTCACCTTTAATTTTAGTCAGATAGGATCATGATTTTAACCCAGCGCAACTCCCTTTGGGTTCCTGTTCGCATGCATCGTCCCTGGGCTGGAGGACCTGTACAAGGATTGGTAATGCAGTTTTTCAAGCGGCTTCTGAGGAGGAGTCGTCGTGCCATTGGACTGATTATTGCAGGACTTGTTGGACTGATTGCCATTGCTACAACTGCAGCAGTATCCGGAGCCGCATTGCGACAATCTGTACAAACTCATGACTTTATGGTGCAGTGGCACCAGGACCCCCCCAATCTGTGGCAACACCAGCTGGAAGTAAATGCCCACCTTCAAGATGAGTTAGAAGCTGTTAAAGGAGGAGTGTTTTGGCTTGGACAGAAATATCTGGCTTTACAGCAACGATTGTTTTTGACTTGCGATTGGAATTCTAGTCATGTCTGTGTAACACCTTATAAATATAATGCCTCTGAATGTGAATGGAATGATATACAAATGCTTATAGATGGAGCCCTACTAAATGGTACGTTAAGTGAACAAAGCTTGTACAGGGAGGTTTTTGAAGCTTTTCAAAAGGAATTGCCAGATGCCTCTACTATTGATGATATAGCCCAAGGACTAGCTCAGACCTTAGAAGGACTAGACCCTAGGGGGTGGTGGCAAAGTATTACCCATAGTGTTGGAAGTGCCTCTATTGCCTTGATACTTATGTTATGTGTCTTTTTCTTAGGATATTGTTCCATCATAGCTATAATGAAGCGTTTCGCTAGGAATAATTCCTCTGATGTTTTACTAACTGCCCTTAAACTTTCCAGAGAAGCGGCTGTGAAAATTAATAAAAAAGGGGAATTGTTGGAGAATTAAAGTCTCCAACAGTGGAAAAATTTAGCCCCGGCACGGTTACTCTGATGCCTCATTAGCACACTAATAGGCCCTTGGGAACACATTCCAGTAAGGAATTTCTGGTGTTTGTGGGCCAAAGGAAGCCACCAGTTGTTGTGAGAATCTCCTTTTTCCCCCTACTTAGCAAGTCTCCTCAGGGAGACTTGCAAGTCTCCTCAGGGAGACTTGCTGCCTTTAGTGTTAGATTCTCTCTGTAAACAGAAAGTCTCCTCACTAGATTCTCACTGTAAACAGGAAAGTCTCCTCACTAGAGTCTCACTGTAAACAGGAAAGTCTCCTCACTGTTATTTCACAAGTATTTGGAGAAGTCAAGATTGATGTTATCTAGCCTTAAGGAGATAGTAGCTAGGAGATAATTATAGTTCTACCTCGGTTGTATACAGTTCCTTGTTTTGATATCAATAATCTTTGTAGTCACTACCTCCTGTAATTAGAACGGCATTTGTATCAGTTCCTGCCCTCACAGGAGGAAATTTCCTCCACTTCTGTATTTAAGACAAATGTCATGCTGTATTGATCTTTTACCCTGTAATTGTAATATTGGTTTCTAACCCTATATAAACCCTGGCCCTCTTGGAATAAAGTATGCATTGGTTCACTCGCCTTGCATCCCCCGTATCCTGATTTCGACTGCAGTTACCCAGGTTCAACAGTATACTGTCAAATTTATGTAGGTACTAAATTTCAATCAAGGAAAAATATATATACATATCTTCGTAATTAGAAGCATTGGGGTAGGGACGGGGGAGCCTGTGCTTGAACTCAACATGAGCACTGTCCTAAGCTTTGACGTCCTTCAGGCAATGCTCTACCACTTGAGCTCAGCTCTGTTTCCCTTTTTTGATATTTATTTTAAAGCAGGAGAGAAAAGTTTATTACAGAACAGCTGGCCTGTGGTGGTGATGATTCATTGCCAAAGAGGAGGGAGAGAAGGGAGAGACTGGGTGACCCTCAGCCAGCCCTGCCTAATCTAGGGCAGGGGATTGGGCCAGGTTGATTGGGCCAGGATGTGACCTCAGGGAAGGGGAAGGTACCTGCCTCCAGGCCTGCTCGTTACCCAGTAACTGGGTGGACACTTAATAAGGTGGGGGGCATCTACTTGGCGCCCTCCAGGAGGGACCTGACATTCCAGCCTTTTAATAGGTATGGAAAAGGACGACGACTCTCTGGCTGCTTCCTGCTCATAAAGGGCGTCGACGTTAGGGATAAAAGGCAGAAATGTGCCCCTCCTGGAGAAGGCTAGCAGTAGGCTCCCTTGGTGTTAGATGGCAGTCCTTGAATGAAGCCTGGAAGTCTCATGAGGCAGGGGCTGGATTTGTCCAGCCTCTGTTTCCCATTTGGAGTGTTTTTTTATGTTGTTGGGTTTGTTTTTGTTTGTCAGTCCTGGGACTTTGGACTCAGGGCCTGAGCACTGTCCCTGGCTTATTTTGGTCAAGGCTAGCAATCTGAAACTTGAGCCACAGCACCACTTCTGTCCTTCTCTGTTTCTGTGGTGCTGAGGAATTGAACCCAGGGCTTCATGCTTGCTAGGCAAGCACGCTTCACGTTAGATTCACTTTACTAACCCTGGACAATGTCAACTAAATTCCTGCAAAGTTGTAAATTATGTCCCCTCCCTATTTCCATGGTAGAAAACATCAGTCTTTAGAACTAATTGCTCTTAACCATATTATTTAAGAGGAAAATATTTTCTGATGAACTTACATGTACATATATTCTGCTCCAAAGGAATACATTTTAATTTTCTAAACCTATTGGGTTTCCTAAATGGTACACTGCTGTTGTGAAATGTGACTCACCATTCACAAATTTTCACTAATAAACGTGCTTACATCTGTTTGATTTCATGCACATGTAATTTATTGAACCTTGAAAACCTTCCTTGTATCATTTGCTAACATGAAAAGGGAGCATTCTCTGGAGGACCATAGTTAAAAGTATGGCTATTCAGGAAAGATGCTTGATGCAAGCATCGTGGCTAAGAAGACACTTCTAAAGGCCCTTATAAACAGATTGAGAGCAACAAAAGCAGAAGATGAAGGGGCCTCTGAGTTCTTCCTCCAGTCTCATTTCTAGCACACTATCATCACAGAGTCAAAAGGACCTAAGATTTGGCATGAACGAGGCAGTTTTTAACCAAATTTCCTAGTCCTATGAAGCCCAGAGTTGGAAATCATGGAATGATCATGATTGCAATCAATCCTGACAAAGCCAAAGTTTGATTTTCTACAAATTGGATGGACATTTGGTGGGAAAAACAATGTGACAAGTTGTCTGGCACCAGTGGCTCATGCCAATAATCCTAGCTACTCAGGAGGTTGAGATCTGAGGATCACATTTGGAAGCCAGCCCAAGTAGAGGAGTCTATGAGACTCTTTTCTCCAATTAAATGATAGAAAAAGCTTCAGTGTGCTCCTTCCCTTTAAAACTTGTACAATGACAAGTAGAGAAGGTAGGAATTAGTGGCATATATGAAAATAATCAGAAGTTTAAATCAGCATGGGACCTCTATGTCTGTGGACAGAAGTACAAGTAAAGAAAGAATATGACTGCAACTGGAGGTTCCTTAGTATGCAGTATGATATACAGAACTGAAGTTTTCTTCTCTGACCAAACTGCAGCTTTATTCAGATCTGGTATTGCAAGCAAGCACTCTAAGGAAAAACAAACTCCAACTGCCTAATAATCCAAGGGCATTAATCCTAAAAATAAAAACATTTATTCTGAAAGTAGTGGGAAATACAATCTGCGATTTCAAACATCTGAAGAACTGTCATAAAAAGAGTATTTCTACTTTTTAATGACAATGGATGGCGATGATGTCCAGAATCAAATGATGGATACTACATGAAAACAAATGTTTAACCTAACAAAAAGATGAACTTCTCCAACAAATGTGTCCAAAGACTCAAGAGTATATATTTCAATAAACCCTACACTGTATGACTATTTAAGCAAAATCTCATTGGAGGAATTCAAGAATGCAATGTGAAAAAACTGTAGCTAGCCTCTGATTACACACA
>NW_025959828.1:0-45235 GCF_023159225.1 Perognathus longimembris pacificus | reverse complement strand
GGGTCCATCTTCCCCCCTAGATGGAAGGGGCCTGAGGCACCTCCCCCAGCTGGGGAATGCGGCCTTTCCATCCTCTATACATTGGAATCCGGAGAAACCGGTCGGGCAAAGAGACCCCCCGACTTAGCTGGCAGCCAGCCTGGCGCCTCCCAGCCCCCGCCCTGATTTGGCGCGCTCAGAGTGACGTAGCCCCTTGGAGGTCAAGTGACCAGCCCCTTGGAGGTCACCTGACAGCTCATGGCCTATGGGAATCCTGGCCAACCCCCTTCCCCCGATCATCTACCCTTGCCCCTCTCTCAATAAAGTTAGTTCGATCTCAGAAGCTGACTACGTGGTCTATGTCCGTGGGTAGGAAAACGGTCACATTGCCACGCGGGTCGCGCGCCCGCCAGGACGGAGACGCCCCTACGTGTCACCCCGACAGACCTGCAGGCCGAGGGTTGGGGGGAGAAGGCGATACGAGGGCAATAAGAGAGAAAGTAAGCATTTGAGCCGGAGCAGAGAAAGCAGTCCCCACACTTCTGAGGAGTTCCCAGTACATTATCCTTTCCCCTGTGTAATTACCTTAACAAGCTCCAGCTGTTTTTATTCTCAGAAGGTTTACTCCCTGATATACAGCTGCCTACCCCCTTCGTAAGTGCAGGTCCTAAATGAGCTTTTTTCACTGTTCCCTCACCACAATCCAGATTCTTTTGGGGAGTTACCAGTACAGTAACCATACCAGGAAGTACTTAATTTATTAAGCTACTGCTTTTCTTAATCTCAGTGGAGATATTTACTGATAAACAGCTACCTATGCAGCATGTACATGTCGTTCATAAATGAGATTTTATCTCTCTCCCCTCACCACAAATCAGATTCTTCTGAGGAGTTCCCAGTACATTATCCTTTCCCCTGTGTAATTACCTTACAAGCTCCAGCTGTTTTCATTCTCAGAAGGTTTACTCCCTGATATACAGCTGCCTAACCCCTTCGTAAGTGCAGGTCCTAAATGAGCTTTTTTCTCTGTTCCCTCACCACAATCCAGATTCTTTTGCGGAGTTACCAGTACAGTAACCATACAAGGAAGTACTTAATTTATTAAGCTACTGCTTTTCTTAATCTCCGGGGAGATATTTACTGATAAACAGCTACCTACGCAGCATGTTCATGTCGTTCCTAAATGAGCTTTTATCTCTCTCCCCTCACCACAAATCAGATTCTTCTGAGGAGTTCCCAGTACATTATCCTTTCCCCTGTGTAATTACCTTAACAAGCTCCAGCTGTTTTTATTCTCAGAAGCGATACTCCCTGATATACAGCTGCCTACCCCCTTCGTCAGTGCAGTCCTAAATGAGCTTTTTTCTCTGTTCCCTCACCACAATCCAGATTCTTTTGGGGAGATACCAGTACAGTAACCATACCAGGAAGTACTTAATTTATTAAGCTACTGCTTTTCTTAATCTCAGTGGAGATATTTACTGATAAACAGCTACGTATGCAGCATGTTCATGTCGTTCCTAATGAGCTTTTATCTCTCTCCCCTCACCACAAATCAGATTCTTCTGAGGATTTCCCAGTTCATTATCCTTTACCCTGTGTAATTACCTTAACAAGCTCCAGCTGTTTTTATTCTCAGAAGCGATACTCCCTGATATACAGCTGCCTACCCCCTTCGTAAGTGCAGGTCATAAATGAGCTTTTTTCTCTGTTCCCATACCACAATCCAGATTCTTTTGCGGAGTTACCAGTACAGTAACCATACCAGGAAGTACTTAATTTATTAAGCTACTGCTTTTCTTTATCTCAGTGGAGATATTTACTGATAAACAGCTACATACGCAGCATGTTCATGTCATTCGTAAATGAGCTTTTATGTCTCTCCCCTCACCACAAATCGGATTCTTCTGAGGAGTTCCCAGTACATTATCCTTTCCCCAGTGTAATTACCTTAACAAGCTCCAGCTGTTTTTATTCTCAGAAGGTTTACTCCCTGATATACAGCTGCCTACCCCCTTCGTAAGTGCAGGTCCTAAATGAGCTTTTTTCTCTGTTCCCTCACCACAATCCCAGATTCTTTTGGGGAGTTACCAGCACAGTAGCCATACCAGGAAGTACTTAATTTATTAAGCTACTGCTTTTCTTAATCTCAGTGGAGATATTTACTGATAAACAGCTACCTACGCAGCATGTTCATGTCGTTCCTAAATGAGCTTTTATCTCTCTCCCCTCACCACAAATCAGATTCTTCTGATTAGTTCCCAGTACATTATCCTTTCCCATGTGTAATTACCTTAACAAGCTCCAGCTGTTTTTATTCTCAGAAGGTTTACTCCCTGATATACAGCTGCCTACCCCCTTCGTAAGTGCAGGTCTTAAATGAGCTTTTTTCTCTATTCCTTCACCACAATCCAGATTCATTTGGGGAGTTACCAGTAGAGTAACCATACCAGGAAGTACTTAATTTATTAAGCTACTGCTTTTCTTAATCTCAGTGGAGATATTTACTGATAAACAGCTACGTATGCAGCATGTTCATGTCGTTCCTAAATGAGCTTTTATCTCTCTCCCCTCACCACAAATCAGATTCTTCTGAGGAGTTCCCAGTACTTTATCCTTTCCCCTGTGTAATTACCTTAACAAGATCCAGCTGTTTTTATTCTCAGAAGGTTTACTCCCCTGATATACAGCTGCCTACCCCCTTCGTAAGTGCAGGTCCTAAATAAGCTTTTTTCTCTGTTCCCTCACAACAATGCAGATTCTTTTGGGGAGTTACCAGTACAGTAACCATACCAGGGAGTCCTTAATTTATTAACCTACTGCTTTTCTTAATCTCAGTTGAGATATATACTGATAAACAGCTACCTACGCAGCATGTTCATGTCGTTCCTATCTGAGCTTTTATCTCTCTCCCCTCACCACAAATCAGATTCTTCTGAGGAGTTCCCAGTACATTATCCTTTCCCCATTGTAATTACCTTAACAAGCTCCAGTTGTTCTTATTCTCAGAAGGTTTACTTCCTGATATACTGCTGCCTACCCCCTTCGTAAGTGCAGGTCGTAAATGAGCTTTTTTATCTGTTCCCTCACCACAATCCAGATTCTTTTGGGGAGTTACCAGTACAGTACCCATACCAGGAATTACTTAATTTATTAAGCTACTGCTTTTGTTAATCTCAGTGGAGATATTTACTGATAAACAGCTACCTACGCAGCATGTTCATGTCGTTCCTAAATGAGCTTTTATCTCTCTCCCCTCACCACAAATCAGATTCTTCTGAGGAGTTCCCAGTACATTATCCTTTCCGCTGTGTAATTACCTTAACAAGCTCCAGCTTTTTTTATTCTCAGAAGGTTTACTCCCTGATATACAGCTGCCGACCCCCTTCGTAAGTGCAGGTCCTAAATGAGCTGTTTTCTCTGTTCCCTCACCACAATCCAGATTCATTTGGGGAGTTACCAGTACAGTAACCATACAAGAAGTACTTAATTTATTAAGCTCCTGCTTTTCTTAATCTCAGTGGAGATATTTACTGATAAACAGCTACCTACGCAACATGTTCATGTCGTTCCTAAATGAGTTTTTTTTCTCTGTTCCCTCACCACAATCCAGATTCATTTGGGGAGTTATCAGTACAGTATCCATACCAGGAAGTACTTAATTTATTAAGCTACTGCTTGTCTTAATCTCAGGTGGAGATATTTACTGATAAACAGCTACCTACGAAGCATGTTCATGTCGTTCCTAAATGAGCTTTTATCTCTCTCCCGTCATCACAAATCAGATTCTTCTGAGGAGTTCCCAGAACATTATCCTTTCCCCTGTGTAATTACCTTAACAAGCTCCAGCTGTTTTTATTCTCAGAAGGTTTACTCCCTGATATACAGCTGCCTACCCCCTTCGTAAGTGCAGGTCCTAAATGAGCTTTTTTCTCTGTTCCCTCACCACAATCCAGATTCTTTTGGGGAGTTACCAGTACAGTAACCATACCCGCAATTACTTAATTTATTAAGCTACTGCTTTTCTTAATCTCAGTGGAGATATTTACTGATAAACAGCTACCTACGCAGCATGTTCATGTCGTTCCTAAATGAGCTTTTATCTCTCTCCCCTCACCACAAATCAGATTATTCTGAGGAGTTCCAGTACACTTATCTTTTCCCCTGTGTAATTACCTTAACAAGCTCCAGCTGTTTTTATTCTCAGAAGGGATACTCCCTGATACACAGCTGCCTAGCCCCTTCGTAAGTGCAGGTCCTAACTGAGCTTTTTTCTCTGTTCCCTCACCACAATCCAGATTCTTTTGGGGAGTTACCAGTACAGTAACCATACCAGGAAATACTTAATTTATTAAGATACTGCTTTTCTTAATCTCAGTGGAGATATTTACTGATAAACAGCTACTTACGCAGCATGTTCATGTCGTTCATAAATGAGCTTTTTTTCTCTCTCCCCTCACCACAAATCAGATTCTTCTGAGGAGTTCCCAGTACATTATCCTTTCCCCTGTGTAATACCTTAACAAGCTCCAGCTGTTTTTATTCTCAGAAGGTTTACTCCCTGATATACTGCTGCCTACCCCCTTCGTAAGTGCAGGTCCTAAATGAGCTTTTTTCTCTGTTCCCTCACCACAATCCAGATTCTTTTGTGGAGTTACCAGTACAGTAACCATACCAGGAAGTACTTAATTTATTAAGCTACTGCTTTTCTTAATCTCAGTGGAGATATTTACTGATAAACAGCTACCTACGCAGCATGTTCATGTCGTTCCTAAATGAGCTTTTATCTCTCTCCCCTCACCACAAATCAGATTCTTCTGAGGAGTTCCCAGTACATTATCCTTTCCCCTGTGTAATTACCTTAACAAGCTCCAGCTGTTTTTATTCTCAGAAGTTTACTCCCTGATATACAGCTGCCTACCCCCTTCGTAAGTGCAGGTCCTAAATGAGATTTTTTCTCTGTTCCCTCACCACAATATAGATTCTTTGGGGAGTTACCAGTACAGTATCCATAGCAGGAAGTACTTAATTTATTAAGCTACTGCTTTTCTTAATCTCAGTGGAGATATTTACTGATAAACAGCTACGTAGGCAGCATGTTCATGTCGATCATAAATGAGCTTTTATCTCTCTCCCCTCACCATCCGATCAGATTCTTCTGACGAGTTCCCAGTAACATTATCCTTTGCCCAGTGTAATTACCTTAACAAGCTCCAGTTGTATTTATTCTAAGAAGGTTTACTCCCTGATATACAGCTGCCTACCACCCTTCGTAAGTGCAGGTCCTTAATGAGATGTTTTCTCTGTTCCCTCACCACAATCCAGATTCTTTTGGGGAGTTACCAGTACAGTAACCATACCAGGAAATACTTAATTTATTAAGATACTGCTTTTCTTAATCTCAGTGGAGATATTTACTGATAAACAGCTACTTACGCAGCATGTTCATGTCGTTCATAAATGAGCTTTTTTCTCTCTCCCCTCACCACAAATCAGATTCTTCTGAGGAGTTCCCAGTACATTATCCTTTCCCCTGTGTAATTACCTTAACAAGCTCAGCTGTTTTTATTCTCAGAAGGTTTACTCCCTGATATACTGCTGCCTACCCCCTTCGTAAGTGCAGGTCCTAAATGAGCTTTTTTCTCTGTTCCCTCACCACAATCCAGATTCTTTTGTGGAGTTACCAGTACAGTAACCATACCAGGAAGTACTTAATTTATTAAGCTACTGCTTTTCTTAATCTCAGTGGAGATATTTACTGATAAACAGCTACCTACGCAGCATGTTCATGTCGTTCCTAAATGAGCTTTTATCTCTCTCCCCTCACCACAAATCAGATTCTTCTGAGGAGTTCCCAGTACATTATCCTTTCCCCTGTGTAATTACCTTAACAAGCTCCAGCTGTTTTTATTCTCAGAAAGTTTACTCCCTGATATACAGCTGCCTACCCCCTTCGTAAGTGCAAGGTCCTAAATGAGATTTTTTCTCTGTTCCCTCACCACAATATAGATTCTTTGGGGAGTTACCAGTACAGTATCCATAGCAGGAAGTACTTAATTTATTAAGCTACTGCTTTTCTTAATCTCAGTGGAGATATTTACTGATAAACAGCTACGTAGGCAGCATGTTCATGTCGATCATAAATGAGCTTTTATCTCTCTCCCCTCACCACCCGATCAGATTCTTCTGACGAGTTCCCAGTACATTATCCTTTGCCCAGTGTAATTACCTTAACAAGCTCCAGTTGTATTTATTCTAAGAAGGTTTACTCCCTGATATACAGCTGCCTACCCCCTTCGTAAGTGCAGGTCCTTAATGAGATGTTTTCTCTGTTCCCTCACCACAATCCAGATTCTTTTGGGGAGTTACCAGTACAGTAACCATACCAGGAAATACTTAATTTATTAAGATACTGCTTTTCTTAATCTCAGTGGAGATATTTACTGATAAACAGCTACTTACGCAGCATGTTCATGTCGTTCATAAATGAGCTTTTTTTCTCTCTCCCCTCACCACAAATCAGATTCTTCTGAGGAGTTCCCAGTACATTATCCTTTCCCCTGTGTAATTACCTTAACAAGCTCCAGCTGTTTTTATTCTCAGAAGGTTTACTCCCTGATATACTGCTGCCTACCCCCTTCGTAAGTGCAGGTCCTAAATGAGCTTTTTTCTCTGTTCCCCTCACCACAATCCAGATTCTTTTGTGGAGTTACCAGTACAGTAACCATACCAGGAAGTACTTAATTTATTAAGCTACTGCTTTTCTTAATCTCAGTGGAGATATTTGCTGATAAACAGCTACCTACGCAGCATGCTCATGTCGTTCCTAAATGAGCTTTTATCTCTCTCCCCTCACACAAATCAGATTCTTCTGAGGAGTTCCCAGTACATTATCCTTTCCCCTGTGTAATTACCTTAACAAGCTCCAGCTGTTTTTATTCTCAGAAAGTTTACTCCCTGATATACAGCTGCCTACCCCCTTCGTAAGTGCAGGTCGTAAATGAGATTTTTTCTCTGTTCCCTCACCACAATATAGATTCTTTGGGGAGTTACCAGTACAGTATCCATAGCAGGAAGTACTTAATTTATTAAGCTACTGCTTTTCTTAATCTCAGTGGAGATATTTACTGATAAACAGCTACGTAGGCAGCATGTTCATGTCGATCATAAATGAGCTTTTATCTCTCTCCCCTCACAACAGATCAGATTCTTCTGACGAGTGGTTCCCAGTACATTATCCTTTGCCCAGTGTAATTACCTTAACAAGCTCCAGTTGTATTTATTCTAAGAAGGTTTACTCCCCTGATATACAGCTGCCTACCCCCTTCGTAAGTGCAGGGTCCTAAATGAGATGTTTTCTCTGTTCCCTCACCACAATCTAGATTCTTTTGGGGAGTTACCAGTACAGTAACCATACCAGGAAGTACTTAATTTATTAGGCTACTGCTTTTCTTAATCTCAGTGGAGATATTTACTGATAAACAGCTACCTACGCAGCATGTTCATGTCGTTCCTAAATGAGCTTTTATCTCTCTCCCCTCACCACAAATCAGATTCTTCTGAGGAGTTCCCAGTACATTATCCTTTCCCCTGTGTAATTACCTTAACAAGCTCCAGCTGTTTTTATTCTCAGAAGGTTTACTCCCTGATATACAGCTGCCTACCCGCTTCGTAAGTGCAGGTCCTAAATGAGCTTTTTTCTCTGTTCCCTCACCACAATCCAGCTTCTTTTGTGGAGTTACCAGTACAGTAACCATACCAGGAAGTACTTAATTTATTAAGCTACTGCTTTTCTTAATCTCAGTGGAGATATTTACTGATAAACATCTACCTACGCAGCATGTTCATGTCATTCCTAAATGAGCTTTTATCTCTCTCCCCTCATCACAAATCAGATTCTTCTGAGGAGTTCCCAGTACATTATCCTTTCCCCTGTGTAATTACCTTAACAAGCTCCAGCTGTTTTTATTCTCAGAAGGTTTACTCCCTGATATACAGCTGCCTACCCCCTTCGTAAGTGCAGGTCCTAAATGAGCTTTTTTCTTTGTTCCCTCACCACAATCCAGATTCTTTTGGGGAGTTACCAGTACAGCAACCATACCAGGAAGTACTTAATTTATTAAGCTACTGCTTTTCTTTTTTTTTTTTTTTTTTTTTTTTTTTTTTGGCCAGTCCTGGGCCTTGGACTCAGGGCCTGAGCACTGTCCCTGGCTTCTTCCCGCTCAAGGCTAGCACTCTGCCACTTGAGCCACAGCGCCGCTTCTGGCAGTTTTCTGTATATGTGGTGCTGGGGAATCGAACCTAGGGCCTCCTGTATATGAGGCAGGCACTCTTGCCACTAGGCTATATCCCCAGCACGGAGCTACAGGTTTTCTTAATCTCAGTGGAGATATTTACTGATAAACAGCTACCTACGCAGCAAGTTCATGTCGTTCTTAAATGAGCTTTTATCTCTCTCCCCTCACCACAAATCAGATTCTTCTGAGGAGTTCCCCAGTATATTATCCTTTCCCCTGTGTAATTACCTTAACAAGCTCCAGCTGTTTTATTCTCAGAAGGTTTACTCCCTGATATACAGCTGCCTACCCCCTTCGTAAGTGCAGGGCCTAAATGAGCTTTTTTCTCTGTTCCCTCACCACAATCCAGATTCTTTTGGGGAGTTACCAGTACAGTAACCATACCAGGAAGTACTTAATTTATTAAGCTATGCTTTTCTTAATCTCAGTGGAGATATTTACTGATAAACAGCTACATACGCAGCATGTTCATGTCGTTCCTAAATGAGCTTATATCTCTCTCCCCTCACCACAAATCAGATTCTTCTGAGGAGTTCCGAGTACCTTATCCTTTCCCCTGTGTAATTACCTTAACAAGCTCCAGCTGTTTTTATTCTCAGAAGGTTTACTCCCTGATATACAGCTGCCTACCCCCTTCGTAAGTGCAGGTCCTAAATGAGCTTTTTTCTCTGTTCCCTCACCACAATCCAGATTCTTTTGGGGAGTTACCAGTACAGTAACCATACCAGGAAGTACTTAATTTATTAAGCTACTGCTTTTCTTAATCTCAGTGAGATATTTACTGATAAACAGCTACCTACGCAGCATGTTCATGTCGTTCCTAAATGAGCTTTTATCTCTCTCCCCTCACCACAAATCAGATTCTTCTGAGGAGTTCCCAGTACATTATCCTTTCCCCTGTGTAATTACCTTAACAAGCTCCAGCTGTTTTTATACGCAGAAGGTTTACTCCCTGATATACAGCTGCCTACCCCCTTCGTAAGTGCAGGTCCTAAATGAGCTTTTCGATGTTCCCTCACCACAATCCAGATTCTTTTGATGAGTAACCAGTACAGTAACCATACCAGGAAGTAATTAATTTATTAAGCTACTGCTTTTCTTAATCTCAGTGGAGATATTTACTGATAAACAGCTACCTATGCAGCATGTTCATGTCGTTCCTAAATGAGCTTTTATCTCTCTCCCCTCACCACAAATCAGATTCTTCTGAGGAGTTCCCAGTACATTATCCTTTCCCCTGTGTAATTAACTTAACAAGCTCCAGCTACTTTTATACTCAGAAGGTTTACTCCCTGATGTACAGCTGCCTAACCCCTTCGTAAGTGCAGGTCCTAATGAGCTTTTCGATGTTCCCTCACCACAATCCCGATTCTTTTGGTGAGTAACCAGTACAGGAACCATACCAGGAAGTAATTAATTTATTAAGCTACTGCTTTTCTTAATCTCAGTGGAGATATTTACTGATAAACAGCTACCTACGCAGCATGTTCATGTCGTTCTTAAATGAGCTTTTATCTCTCTCCCCTAACCACAAATCAGATTCTTCTGAGGAGTTCCCAGTACATTATCCTTTCCCCTGTGTAATTACTTTAACAAGCTCCACCTGTTTTTATTCTCAGAAGGGATACTCCCTGATATACAGATGCCTACCCCCTTCGTAAGTGCAGGTCCTTACTGAGCTTTTTTCTCTGTTCCCTCACCACAATCCAGATTCTTTTGGGGAGTTACCAGTACAGTATCCATACCAGGAAGTACTTAATTTATTTAGCTACTGCTTTTCTTAATCTCAGCGGAGATATTTACTAATAAACAGCTACGTATGCAGCATGTTCATGTCGTTCCTAAATGAGCTTTTATCTCTCTCCCCTCAGCACAAATCAGATTCTTCTGAGGAGTTCCCAGTACATTATCCTTTCCCCTGTGTAAATACCTTAACAAGCTCCAGCTGTTTTTATTCTCAGAAGATTTACTCCCTGACATACAGCTGCCTACCCCCTTCGTAAGTGCAGGTCCTAAATGAGCTTTTTTCTCTGTTCCCTCACCACAATCCAGATTCTTTTGGGGAGTTACCAGTACAGTAACCATACCAGGAAGTACTTAATTTATTAAGCTACTGCTTTTCTTAATCTCAGTGGAGATATTTACTGATAAACAGCTCCTTACGCAGCATGTTCATGTCGTTCCTAAATGAGCTTTTATCTCTCTCCCCTCACCACAAATCAGATTCTTCTGAGGAGTTCCCAGTACATTATCCTTTCCCCTGTGTAATTACCTAACAAGCTCCAGCTGTTTTTATTCTCAGGTTTACTCCCTGATATACAGCTGCCTACCCCTTCGTAAGTGCAGGTCCTAAATGAGCTTTTTTCTCTGTTCCCTCACCACAATCCAGATTCTTTTGGGGAGTTACCAGTACAGTAACCATACCAGGAAGTACTTAATTTATTAAGCTACTGCTTTTCTTAATCTCAGTGGAGATATTTACTGATAAACAGCTACCTACGCAGCATGTTCATGTCGTTCCTAAATGAGCTTTTTTCTCTGTCTCCCTCACCACAAATCAGATTCTTCTGAGGAGTTACCAGTACATTACCTTTCCCCTGTGTAATTACCTTAACAAGCTCCAGCTGTTTTTATTCTCAGAAGGTTTACTCCCTGATAAACAGCTAACTACCAGCATGTTCATGTGCGTCCTAAATGAGCTTTTTTCTCTGTTCCCTCACCACAATCCAGATTCTTTTGGGGAGTTGCCAGTACAGTAACCATACCAGGAAGTACTTAATTTATTAAGCTACTGCTTTTCTTAATCTCAGTGGAGATATTTACTGATAAACAGCTACCTACGCAGCATGTTCATGTCGTTCCTAAATGAGCTTTTATCTCTCTCGCCGTCACCACAAATCAGATTCTTCTGAGGAGTTCCCAGTACATTACCTTTCCCCTGTGTAATTGCCTTAACAATCTCCAGCTGTTTTTATTCTCAGAAGGTTTACTCCCTGATATACAGCTGCCTACCCCCTTCATAAGTGCAGGTCCTAAATGAGCTTTTTTTCTTTGTTCCCTCACCAAATCCAGATTCTTTTGGGGAGTCACCAGTACAGTAACCATACCAGGAAGTACTTAATTTATTAAGCGACTCCTTTTCTTAATCTCAGTGGAGATATTTACTGATAAACAGCTACCTATGCAGCATGTTCATGTCGTTCCTATCTGAGCTTTTATCTCTCTACCCTCACCACAAATCAGATTCTTCTGAGGAGTTCCCAGTACATTATCCTTTCCCCTGTGTAATTACCTTAACAAAGCTCCAGCTGTTTTTATTCTCAGAAGGTTTACTTCCTGATATACAGCTGCCTACCCCCTTCGTAAGTGCAGGTCCTAAATGAGCTTTTTTCTCTGTTCCCTCACCACAATCCAGATTCTTTTGGGGAGTTACCAGTACAGTAACCATAAAAGGAAGTACTTAATTTATTAAGCTACTGCTTTTATTAATCTCAGTGGAGATATTTACTGATAAACAGCTACCTACGCAGCATGTACATGTCGTTCCTAAATGAGCTTTTATCTCTCTCCCATCATCACAAATCAGATTCTTCGAGGAGTTCCCAGTACATTATGCTATCCCCTGTGTAATTACCTTAACAAGCTCCAGCTGTTTTTATTCTCAGAAGGTTTACTCCCTGATATACAACTGCCTACCCCCTTCTTAAGTGCAGGTCCTAAATGAGCTTTTTTCTCTGTTCCCTCACCACAATCCAGATTCTTTTGGGGAGTTACGTACAGTAACCATACCAGGAAGTACTTAATTTATTAAGCTACTGCTTTTCTTAATCTCAGTGGAGATATTTACTGATAAACAGCTACTACGCAGCATGTTCATGTCGTTCCTAAATGAGCTTTTTTCTATGTTCCCTCACCACAATCCAGATTCTTTTGGGGAGTTACCAGTACAGTATCCATACCAGGAAGTACTTAATTTATTAAGCTACTGCTTTTCTTAATCTCAGTGGAGATATTTACTGATAAACAGCTACGTACGCAGCATATTCATGTCGTTCCTAAATGAGCTTTTATCTCTCTCCCCTCACCAAAATCAGATTCTTCTGAGAGTTCCCAGTACATTATCCTTTCCCCTGTGTAATTACCTTAACAAGCTCCAGCTGTTTTTATTCTCAGAAGCGATACTCCCTGATATACAGCTGCCTACCCCCTTCGTAAGTGCAGGTCCTAAATGAGCTTTTTTCTCTGTTCCCTCACCACAATCCAGATTCTTTTGGGGAGTTACCAGTACAGTAACCATACCAGGAATTACTTAATTTATTAAGCTACTGCTTTTCTTAATCTCAGTGGAGATATTTACTGATAAACAGCTACCTACGCAGCATGTTCATGTCGTTCCTAAATGAGCTTTTATCTCTCTCCCTCACCACAAATCAGATTCTTCTGAGGAGTTCCCAGTACATTACCTTTCCCCTGTGTAATTACCTTAACAATCTCCAGCTGTTTTTATTCTCAGAAGGTTTACTCCCTGATATACAGCTGCCTACCCCCTTCATAAGTGCAGGTCCTAAATGAGCTTTTTCTGTTCCCTCACCACAATCCAGATTCTTTTGGGAGTTACCAGTACAGTAACCATACCAGGAAGTACTTAATTTATTAAGCTACTGCTTTTCTTAATCTCAGTGGAGATATTTACTGATAAACAGCTACCTACGTAGCATGTTCATGTCGTTCCTAAATGAGCTTTTTTC
Source organism: Perognathus longimembris pacificus (assembly GCF_023159225.1). Taxonomy (NCBI): domain Eukaryota; kingdom Metazoa; phylum Chordata; class Mammalia; order Rodentia; family Heteromyidae; genus Perognathus; species Perognathus longimembris. The sequence continues at coordinate 32,211 of NW_025959828.1, read as the reverse complement.
TCTGTTCCCTCACCACAATCAGATTCTTTTGGGGAGTTACCAGTACAGTATCCATACCAGGAAGTACTTAATTTATTAAGCTACTTCTTTTCTTAATCTCAGTGGAGATATTTACTGATAAACAGCTACTATGCAGCATGTTCATGTCGTTCCTAAATGAGCTTTTTTCTCTGTTCCCTCACCACAATCAGATTCTTTTGAGGAGTTACCAGTACATTATCCATACCTGTGTAATTACCTTAACAAGCTACTCTTTTCTTAATTCTCAGATATTTACTGATAAACAGCTGCCTACCAGCATGTTCATGCAGGTTCCTAAATGAGTTTTTATCTCTTCCCTCACCACAAATCAGATTCTTTTGGGAGTTCCCAGTACAGTAACCTTTCCCCAGGAAGTACTTATTTACAAGCTCCAGCTGTTTTTATTCTCAGTGGAGATATTTACTGATATACAGCTGCCTACCAGCATGTAAGTGCAGGTCCTAAATGAGTTTTTCTCTGTTCCCTCACCACAATCCAGATTCTTTTGGGGAGTTCCCAGTACAGTAACCATACCTGTGTAATTACCTTAAAAAGCTACTGCTTTTCTTAATCTCAGAATTTACTCCCTGATAAACAGCTACCTACCCATCTTCATGTCGTTCCTAAATGAGCTTTTTTCTCTGTTCCCTCACCACAATCCAGATTCTTTTGGGGAGTTCCAGTACAGTATCCATACCAGGAAGTACTTAATTTATTAGCTACTGCTTTTCTTAATCTCAGTGGAGATATTTACTGATAAACAGCTACCTACGCAGCATGTTCATGTCGTTCCTAAATGAGCTTTTATCTCTCTCCCTCACCACAATCAGATTCTTCTGGGGAGTTCCCAGTACATTATCCTTTCCCCTGTGTAATTACCTTAACAAGCTCCAGCTGTTTTTATTCTCAGAAGATATTTACTCCCTGATATACAGCTGCCTACCCCCTTCGTAAGTGCGTCCTAAATGAGCTTTTTTCTCTGTTCCCTCACCACAATCCAGATTCTTTTGGGAGTTACCAGTACAGTAACCATACCCTACTTAATTTATTAAGCTACTGCTTTTCTTATTCTCAGTGGAGATATTTACTGATAAACAGCTACCTACGCACATTCATGTCGTTCCTAAATGAGCTTTTTATCTCTCTCCCCTCACCACAATCAGATTCTTCTGAGGAGTTCCCAGTACATTATCCTTTCCCCTGTGTAATTACCTTAACAAGCTCCAGCTGTTTTTATTCTCAGAAGGTTTACTCCCTGATATACAGCTACCCCCTTCGTAAGTGCAGGTCCTAAATGAGCTTTTTTCTCTGTTCCCTCACCACAATCCAGATTCTTTCTGGAGTTACCAGTACAGTATCCATACCAGGAAGTACTTAATTTATTAAGCTACTGCTTTTCTTAATCTCAGTGGAGATATTTACTGATAAACAGCTACCTACGCAGCATGTTCATGTCGTTCCTAAATGAGCTTTTTCTCTGTTCCCTCACCACAATCCAGATTCTTTTGGGGAGTTACCAGTACAGTATCCTTTACCTGTCTAATTACCTTAACAAGCTACTGTTTTTAATCTCAGATATTTACTCCCTGATAACAGCTGCCTACCCAGCATTGTTCAGTGCGTTCCTAAATGAGCTTTTTTCTCTGTCCCTCACCACAATCCAGATTCTTTTGGGGAGTTACCAGTACAGTAACCATACCAGGAAGTACTTAATTTATTAAGCTACTGCTTTTCTTAATCTCAGTGGAGATATTTACTGATAAACAGCTACTATGCAGCATGTTCATGTCGTTCCTAAATGAGCTTTTTTCTGTTCCCTCACCACAATCCAGATTCTTTGAGGAGTTACCAGTACAGTAACCCCCTGGAAGTACTTAATTTACAAGCTACTGCTTTTCTTAATCTCAGTGGAGATATTTACTGATAAACAGCTACCTACCCAGCATGTTAAGTGCGTTCCTAAATGAGCTTTTTTCTCTGTTCCCTCACCACAATCAGATTCTTTGGGAGTTACCAGTACAGTACCTTTCCCCAGGAAGTTAATTATTAAGCTACTGCTTTTCTTAATCTCAGATATTTACTGATAAACAGCTGCCTACCCCAGCATGTTCATGTCGTTCCTAAATGAGCTTTTATCTCTCTCCCCTCACCAAATCAGATTCTTTGAGGAGTTCCCAGTACATTACCTTTACCTGGAAGTACTTATTTACAAGCTACAGCTGTTTTTATTCTCAGTGGAGATATTTACTCCCTGATATACAGCTGCCTACCCCCTTCGTAAGTGCAGTCGTCCTAAATGAGCTTTTTTCTCTGTTCCCTCACCACAATCCAGATTCTTTTGGGGAGTTACCAGTACAGTAACCATACCAGGAAGTACTTAATTTATTAAGCTACTGCTTTTCTTAATCTCAGTGGAGATATTTACTGATAAACAGCTACTACGCAGCATGTTCATGTCGTTCCTAAATGAGCTTTTTTCTCTCCCCTCACCACAAATCAGATTCTTCTGAGGAGTTCCCAGTACATTATCCTTTCCCCTGTGTAATTACCTTAACAAGCTCCAGCTGTTTTTATTCTCAGAAGGTTTACTCCCTGATATACAACTGCCTACCTTCGTAAGTGCAGGTCCTAAATGAGCTTTTTTCTCTGTTCCCTCACCACAATCAGATTCTTTGGGAGTTACCAGTACAGTATCCATACCAGGAAGTACTTAATTTATTAAGCTACTGCTTTTCTTAATCTCAGTGGAGATATTTACTGATAAACAGCTACCTACGCAGCATGTTCATGTCGTTCCTAAATGAGCTTTTTTCTCTGTTCCCTCACCACAATCCAGATTCTTTTGGGGAGTTACCAGTACAGTAACCATACCAGGAAGTACTTAATTTATTAAGCTACTGCTTTTCTTAATCTCAGTGGAGATATTTACTGATAACAGCTACCTATGCAGCATGTTCATGTCGTTCCTAAATGAGCTTTTATCTCTCTCCCTCACCAAAATCAGATTCTGAGGAGTTCCCAGTACATTATCCTTTCCCCTGTGTAATTACCTTAACAAGCTCCAGCTGTTTTTATTCTCAGAAGGTTTACTCCCTGATATACAGCTGCCTACCCCCTTCGTAAGTCAGGTCCTAAATGAGCTTTTTTCTCTGTTCCCTCACCACAATCCAGATTCTTTTGGGGAGTTACCAGTACAGTACCATACCAGGAAGTACTTAATTTATTAAGCTACTGCTTTTCTTAATCTCAGTGGAGATATTTACTGATAAACAGCTACCTACGCAGCATGTCATGTCGTTCCTAAATGAGCTTTTATCTCTCTCCCCTCACCACAAATCAGATTCTTCTGAGGAGTTTCCCAGTACATTATCCTTTACCTGTGTAATTACCTTAACAAGCTCCAGCTGTTTTTATTCTCAGAAGGTTTACTCCCTGATATACAGCTACCTACCCTCTTCGAATGTGCAGGTCCTAAATGAGCTTTTTCTCTGTTCCCTCACCACAATCCAGATTCTTTTGGGGAGTTACCAGTACAGTAACCATACCAGGAATTACTTAATTTATTAAGCTACTGCTTTTCTTAATCTCAGTGGAGATATTTACTGATAAACAGCTACCTATGCAGCATGTTCATGTCGTTCCTAAATGAGCTTTTTTCTCTCTCCCTCACCACAAATCAGATTCTTCTGAGGAGTTCCCAGTACATTACCTTTCCCCTGTGTAATTACCTTAACAAGCTCCAGCTGTTTTTATCTCAGAAGTTTACTCCCTGATATACAGCTGCCTACGCCTTCGTAAGTGCAGGTCCTAAATGAGCTTTTTTCTCTGTTCCCTCACCACAATCCAGATTCTTTTGGGGAGTTACCAGTACAGTAACCATACCAGGAAGTACTTAATTTATTAAGCTACTGCTTTTCTTAATCTCAGTGGAGATATTTACTGATAAACAGCTACCTAGCAGCATGTTCATGTCGTTCCTAAATGAGCTTTTTTCTCTGTTCCCTCACCACAATCCAGATTCTTTTGGGGAGTTACCAGTACAGTATCCATACCAGGAAGTACTTAATTTATTAAGCTACTGTTTTTATTCTCAGAATTTACTCTGATATACAGCGCCTACCAGCTCGTAAGTGCAGGTTCCTAAATGAGCTTTTATCTCTCTCCCTCACCACAAATCAGATTCTTCTGAGGAGTTCCCAGTACATTATCCTTTCCCCTGTGTAATTACCTTAACAAGCTCCAGCTGTTTTTATTCTCAGTGGAGATATTTACTGATATACAGCTGCCTACCCTTCATGTCAGGTCCTAAATGAGCTTTTTTCTCTGTTCCCTCACCACAATCCAGATTCTTTTGGGGAGTTACCAGTACAGTCCATACCAGGAAGTACTTAATTTATTAAGCTACTGCTTTTCTTAATCTCAGTGGAGATATTTACTGATAAACAGCTACCTACGCAGCATGTTCATGTCGTTCCTAAATGAGCTTTTATCTCTCTCCCCTCACCACAAATCAGATTCTTCTGAGGAGTTCCCAGTACATTATCCTTTCCCCTGTGTAATTACCTTAACAAGCTCCAGCTGTTTTTATTCTCAGAAGGTTTACTCCCTGATATACAGCTACTTCAGTGTTCAGTCGTCCTAAATGAGCTTTTTTCTCTGTTCCCTCACCACAATCCAGATTCTTTTGGGGAGTTACCAGTACAGTAACCATACCAGGAAGTACTTAATTTATTAAGCTACTGCTTTTCTTAATCTCAGTGGAGATATTTACTGATAAACAGCTACCTACGCAGCATGTTCATGTCGTTCCTAAATGAGCTTTTATCTCTCTCCCCTCACCACAAATCAGATTCTTCTGAGGAGTTCCCAGTACATTATCCTTTCCCCTGTGTAATTACCTTAACAAGCTCCAGCTGTTTTTATTCTCAGAAGGTTTATCTCCCTGATATACAGCTGCCTACCCCTTCGTAAGTGCAGGTCCTAAATGAGCTTTTTTCTCTGTTCCCTCACCACAATCCAGATTCTTTTGGGGAGTTACCAGTACAGTAACCATACCAGGAAGTACTTAATTTATTAAGCTACTGCTTTTCTTATCTCAGTGGAGATATTTACTGATAAACAGCTACCTACGCAGCATGTTCATGTCGTTCCTAAATGAGCTTTTATCTCTCTCCCCTCACCACAAATCAGATTCTTCTGAGGAGTTCCCAGTACATTATCCTTTCCCCTGTGTAATTACCTTAACAAGCTCCAGCTGTTTTTATTCTCAGAAGGTTTACTCCCTGATATACAGCTGCCTACCCCTTCGAATGTGCAGGTCCTAAATGAGCTTTTTTCTCTGTTCCCTCACCACAATCCAGATTCTTTTGGGGAGTTACCAGTACAGTAACCATACCAGGAAGTACTTAATTTATTAAGCTACTGCTTTTCTTAATCTCAGTGGAGATATTTACTGATAAACAGCTACCTACGCAGCATGTTCATGTCGTTCCTAAATGAGCTTTTATCTCTCCCTCACCACAAATCAGATTCTTCTGAGGAGTTCCCAGTACATTATCCTTTCCCCTGTGTAATTACCTTAACAAGCTCCAGCTGTTTTTATTCTCAGAAGTTTACTCCCTGATATACAGCTGCCTACCCCCTTCATAAGTGCAGGTCCTAAATGAGCTTTTTCTCTGTTCCCTCACCACAATCCAGATTCTTTTGGGGAGTTACCAGTACAGTAACCATACCAGGAAGTACTTAATTTATTAAGCTACTGCTTTTCTTAATCTCAGTGGAGATATTTACTGATAAACAGCTACCTACGCAGCATGTTCATGTCGTTCCTAAATGAGCTTTTATCTCTCTCCCTCACCACAAATCAGATTCTTTTGGGAGTTACCAGTACAGTATCCTTTCCCCTGGAATTACCTTAATTTACAAGCTACTGCTTTTTTAATCTCAGTGGAGATATTTACTGATATACAGCTACTACGCAGCATGTCATGTCGTCCTAAATGAGCTTTTTTCTCTTCCCCTCACCACAATCCAGATTCTTTGGGAGTTACCAGTACATTACCTTTCCCAGGAAGTACTTAATTAAGCTCCAGCTGTTTTTATTCTCAGAAGGTTTACTCCCTGATAAACAGCTACCTTCGCAGTGCAGGTCCTAAATGAGCTTTTTCTCTGTTCCCTCACCACAATCCAGATTTTTTGGGGAGTTACCAGTACAGTAACCATACCAGGAAGTACTTAATTTATTAAGCTACTGCTTTTCTTAATCTCAGGAGATATTTACTGATAAACAGCTACCTACGCAGCAGTTCATGTCCTAAATGAGCTTTTTTCTCTTCCCTCACCACAATCCAGATTCTTTGGGGAGTTCCCAGTACATTATCCATACCTGTGTAATTACCTTAACAAGCTACAGCTTTTCTTAATCTCAGAAGGTTTACTGATAAACAGCTGCCTACCTTCATAATGCAGGTTCCTAAATGAGCTTTTATCTCTCTCCCTCACCACAAATCAGATTCTTCTGAGGAGTTACCAGTACAGTAATCCTTTCCCCAGGAAGTACTTAATTTATTAAGCTACAGCTTTTTTATTCTCAGTGGAGATATTTACTGATAACAGCTGCCTATCCCATTTTCATGTCAGGTCCTAAATGAGCTTTTTATCTCTGTTCCCTCACCACAATCCAGATTCTTTTGGGGAGTTACCAGTACAGTAACCACCAGGAAGTACTTAATTAAGCTACTGCTTTTCTTAATCTCAGTGGAGATATTTACTGATAAACAGCTACCTACCAGCTTCGTTAATGTCGTTCCTAAATGAGCTTTTATCTCTCTCCCCTCACCACAAATCAGATTCTTCTGAGGAGTTCCCAGTACATTATCCTTTCCCCTGGAATTACCTTAAATTAAGCTACTGCTTTTTTATTCTCAGAAGATATTTACTGATAATACAGCTGCCTACCTTCAGTGCGTCCTAAATGAGCTTTTTCTCTTCCCTCACCACAATCCAGATTCTTTTGGGGAGTTACCAGTACAGTAACCATACCAGGAAGTACTTAATTTATTAAGCTACTGCTTTCTTAAGTCAGTGGAGATATTTACTGATAAACAGCTACCTACGCAGCATGTTCATGTCGTTCCTAAATGAGCTTTTATCTCTCTCCCCTCACCACAAATCAGATTCTTCTGAGGAGTTCCCAGTACATTATCCTTTCCCCTGTGTAATTACCTTAACAAGCTCCAGCTGTTTTTATTCTCAGAAGGTTTACTCCCTGATATACAGCTGCCTACCCCCTTCGTAAGTGCAGGTCCTAAATGAGCTTTTTTCTCTGTTCCCTCACCACAATCCAGATTCTTTTGGGGAGTTACCAGTACAGTAACCATACCAGGAAGTACTTAATTTATTAAGCTACTGCTTTTCTTAATCTCAGTGGAGATATTTACTGATAAACAGCTACCTACGCAGCATTTCATGTCGTTCCTAAATGAGCTTTTATCTCTCCCCTCACCACAAATCAGATTCTTCTGAGGAGTTCCCAGTACATTATCCTTTCCCCTGTGTAATTACCTTAACAAGCTCCAGCTGTTTTTATTCTCAGAAGGATACTCCCTGATATACAGCTGCCTACCCCCTTCGTAAGTGCAGGTCCTAAATGAGCTTTTTTCTCTGTTCCCTCACCACAATCCAGATTCTTTTGGGGAGTTACCAGTACAGTAACCATACCAGGAAGTACTTAATTTATTAAGCTACTGCTTTTCTTAATCTCAGTGGAGATATTTACTGATAAACAGCTACCTATGCAGCATGTTCATGTCGTTCCTAAATGAGCTTTTATCTCTCTCCCCTCACCACAAATCAGATTCTTCTGAGGAGTTCCAGTACATTATCCTTTCCCCTGTGTAATTACCTTAACAAGCTCCAGCTGTTTTTATTCTCAGAAGGGATACTCCCTGATATACAGCTGCCTACCCCCTTCGTAAGTGCAGGTCTTAAATGAGCTTTTTTCTCTGTTCCCTCACCACAATCCAGATTCTTTTGGGGAGTTACCAGTACAGTAACCATACCAGGAAGTACTTAATTTATTAAGCTACTGCTTTTCTTAATCTCAGTGGAGATATTTACTGATAAACAGCTACCTACGCAGCATGTTCATGTCGTTCCTAAATGAGCTTTTATCTCTCTCCCCTCACCACAAATCAGATTCTTCTGAGGAGTTCCCAGTACATTATCCTTTCCCCTGTGTAATTACCTTAACAAGCTCCAGCTGTTTTTATTCTCAGAAGGTTTACTCCCTGATATACAGCTGCCTACCCCTTCGTAAGTGCAGGTCCTAAATGAGCTTTTTTCTCTGTTCCCTCACCACAATCCAGATTCTTTTGGGGAGTTACCAGTACAGTAACCATACCAGGAAGTACTTAATTTATTAAGCTACTGCTTTTCTTAATCTCAGTGGAGATATTTACTGATAAACAGCTACCTACGCAGCATGTTCATGTCGTTCCTAAATGAGCTTTTATCTCTCTCCCCTCACCACAAATCAGATTCTTCTGAGGAGTTCCCAGTACATTATCCTTTCCCCTGTGTAATTACCTTAACAAGCTCCAGCTGTTTTTATTCTCAGAAGGGATACTCCCTGATATACAGCTGCCTACCCCTTCGTAAGTGCAGGTCCTAAATGAGCTTTTTTCTCTGTTCCCTCACCACAATCCAGATTCTTTTGGGGAGTTACCAGTACAGTAACCATACCAGGAAGTACTTAATTTATAAGCTACTGCTTTTCTTAATCTCAGTGGAGATATTTACTGATAAACAGCTACCTACGCAGCATGTTCATGTCGTTCCTAAATGAGCTTTTATCTCTCTCCCCTCACCACAAATCAGATTCTTCTGAGGAGTTCCCAGTACATTATCCTTTCCCCTGTGTAATTACCTTAACAAGCTCCAGCTGTTTTTATTCTCAGAAGGTTTACTCCCTGATATACAGCTGCCTACCCCCTTCGTAAGTGCAGGTCCTAAATGAGCTTTTTTCTCTGTTCCCTCACCACAATCCAGATTCTTTTGGGGAGTTACCAGTACAGTAACCATACCAGGAAGTACTTAATTTATTAAGCTACTGCTTTTCTTAATCTCAGTGGAGATATTTACTGATAAACAGCTACCTACGCAGCATGTTCATGTCGTTCCTAAATGAGCTTTTATCTCTCTCCCTCACCACAAATCAGATTCTTCTGAGGAGTTCCCAGTACATTATCCTTTCCCCTGTGTAATTACCTTAACAAGCTCCAGCTGTTTTTATTCTCAGAAGGTTTACTCCCTGATATACAGCTGCCTACCCCCTTCGTAAGTGCAGGTCCTAAATGAGCTTTTTTCTCTGTTCCCTCACCACAATCCAGATTCTTTTGGGAGTTACCAGTACAGTAACCATACCAGGAAGTACTTAATTTATTAAGCTACTGCTTTTCTTAATCTCAGTGGAGATATTTACTGATAAACAGCTACCTACGCAGCATGTTCATGTCGTTCCTAAATGAGCTTTTATCTCTCTCCCCTCACCACAAATCAGATTCTTCTGAGGAGTTCCCAGTACATTATCCTTTCCCCTGTGTAATTACTTAACAAGCTCCAGCTGTTTTTATTCTCAGAAGGTTTACTCCCTGATATACAGCTGCCTACCCCCTTCGTAAGTGCAGGTCCTAAATGAGCTTTTTTCTCTGTTCCCTCACCACAATCCAGATTCTTTTGGGGAGTTACCAGTACAGTAACCATACCAGGAAGTACTTAATTTATTAAGCTACTGCTTTTCTTAATCTCAGTGGAGATATTTACTGATAAACAGCTACCTATGCAGCATTTTCATGTCGTTCCTAAATGAGCTTTTATCTCTCTCCCCTCACCACAAATCAGATTCTTCTGAGGAGTTCCCAGTACATTATCCTTTCCCCTGTGTAATTACCTTAACAAGCTCAGCTGTTTTTATCTCAGAAGGGATACTCCCTGATATACAGCTGCCTACCCCTTCGTAAGTGCAGGTCCTAAATGAGCTTTTTTCTCTGTTCCCTCACCACAATCCAGATTCTTTTGGGAGTTACCAGTACAGTAACCATACCTGGAAGTACTTAATTTATAAGCTACTGCTTTTCTTAATCTCAGTGGAGATATTTACTGATAAACAGCTACCTACAGCATGTTCAGTCGTCCTAAATGAGCTTTTATCTCTCTCCCCTCACCAAATCAGATTCTTCTGAGGAGTTCCCAGTACATTATCCTTTCCCCTGTGTAATTACCTTAACAAGCTCCAGCTGTTTTTATTCTCAGAAGGTTTACTCCCTGATATACAGCTGCCTACCCCCTTCGTAAGTGTCTCCTAAATGAGCTTTTTTCTCTGTTCCCTCACCACAATCCAGATTCTTTTGGGGAGTTACCAGTACAGTAACCATACCAGGAAGTACTTAATTTATTAAGCTACTGCTTTTCTTAATCTCAGTGGAGATATTTACTGATAAACAGCTACCTACGCAGCATTTTCATGTCGTTCCTAAATGAGCTTTTATCTCTCTCCCTCACCACAAATCAGATTCTTCTGAGGAGTTCCCAGTACATTATCCTTTCCCCTGTGTAATTACCTTAACAAGCTCCAGCTGTTTTTATTCTCAGAAGGATACTCCCTGATATACAGCTGCCTACCCCCTTCGTAAGTGCAGGTCCTAAATGAGCTTTTTTCTCTGTTCCCTCACCACAATCCAGATTCTTTTGGGGAGTTACCAGTACAGTAACCATACCAGGAAGTACTTAATTTATTAAGCTACTGCTTTTCTTAATCTCAGTGGAGATATTTACTGATAAACAGCTACCTATGCAGCATTTTCATGTCGTTCCTAAATGAGCTTTTATCTCTCTCCCTCACCACAAATCAGATTCTTCTGAGGAGTTCCCAGTACATTATCCTTTCCCCTGTGTAATTACCTTAACAAGCTCCAGCTGTTTTTATTCTCAGAAGGGATACTCCCTGATATACAGCTGCCTACCCCCTTCGTAAGTGCAGGTCCTAAATGAGCTTTTTTCTCTGTTCCCTCACCACAATCCAGATTCTTTTGGGGAGTTACCAGTACAGTAACCATACCAGGAAGTACTTAATTTATTAAGCTACTGCTTTTCTTAATCTCAGTGGAGATATTTACTGATAAACAGCTACCTACGCAGCATTTCATGTCGTTCCTAAATGAGCTTTTATCTCTCTCCCCTCACCACAAATCAGATTCTTCTGAGGAGTTCCCAGTACATTATCCTTTCCCCTGTGTAATTACCTTAACAAGCTCCAGCTGTTTTTATTCTCAGAAGGTTTACTCCCTGATATACAGCTGCCTACCCCCTTCGTAAGTGCAGGTCCTAAATGAGCTTTTTTCTCTATTCCCTCACCACAATCCAGATTCTTTTGGGGAGTTACCAGTACAGTAACCATACCAGGAAGTACTTAATTTATTAAGCTACTGCTTTTCTTAATCTCAGTGGAGATATTTACTGATAAACAGCTACCTTTGCAGCATTTTCATGTCGTTCCTAAATAAGCTTTTATCTCTCTCCCCTCACCACAAATCAGATATTTCTGAGGAGTTCCCAGTACATTATCCTTTCCCGTTTGTAATTACCTTAACAAGCTCCAGCTGTTTTTATTCTCAGAAGGATACTCCCTGATATAGAGCTGCCTACCCCCTTTGTAAGTTCAGGTCCTAAATGAGCTTTTTTCTCTGTTCCCTCACCACAATCCAGATTCTTTTGGGGAGTTACCAGTACAGTAACCATACCAGGAATTACTTAATTTATTAAGCTACTGCTTTTCTTAATCTCAGTGGAGATATTTACTGATAAACAGCTACCTATGCAGCATTTTCATGTCGTTCCTAATGAGCTTTTATCTCTCTCCCTTCACCACAAATCAGATTCTTCTGAGGAGTTCCCAGTACATTTTCCTATCCCCTGTGTAATTACCTTAACAAGCTCCAGCTGTTTTTATTCTCAGAAGGCATACTCCCTGATATACAGGTGCTACCCCCTTCGTAAGTGCAGGTCCTAAATGACTGTTTTTCTCTTTCCCACACCACAATCCAGATTCTTTTGGGGAGTTACCAGTACAGTAACCATACCAGGAAGTACTTAATTTATTAAGCTACTGCTTTTCTTAATCTCAGTGGAGATATTTACTGATAAACAGCTACCTACGCAGCATGTTCATGTCGTCCTAAATGAGCTTTTATATCTCTCCTCTCACCACAAATCAGATTCTTCTGAGGGGTTCCCAGTACATTATCCTTTCCCCTGTGTAATTACTTTAACAAGCTCCAGCTGTTTTTATTCTCAGAAGGTTTACTCCCTGATATACAGCTGCCTACCCCCTTCGTAAGTGCTTGTCCTAAATGAGCTTTTTTCTCTGTTCCCTCACCACAATCCAGATTCTTTTGGGGAGTTACAAGTAGAGTAACCACACCAGGAAGTACTTAATTTATTAAGCTACTGCTTTTCTTAATCTCAGTGGAGATATTTACTGATAAACAGCTACCTATGCAGCATTTTCATGTCGTTCCTAAATGAGCTTTTATCTCTCTCCACTCGCCACAAATCAGATTCTTCTGACGTGTTCCCAGTACATTTTTCTTTCCCCTGTGTAATTACCTTAACAAGCTCCAGCTGTTTTTATTCTCAGAAGGTTTACTCCCTGATATACAGCTGCCTACCCCCTTCGTAAGTGCAGGTCCTAAATGAGCTTTTTTCTCTGTTTCCTCACCACAATCCAGATTCTTTTGGGGAGTTACCAGTACAGTACCATACCAGGAAGTACTTAATTTATTAAGCTACTGCTTTTCTTAATCTCAGTGGAGATATTTACTGATAAACAGCTACCTATGCAGCGTATTCATTGTTGGAGAATTAAAGTCCCCAACCAGTGGAAAAATTTAGCCCCGGCATGGTTACTCTGATACCTCATTAGCACACTAATAGGCCCTTGGGAACACATTCCCAGTAAGGAGTTTCTGGTGTTTGTGGGCCAAAGGAAGCCACCAGTTGTTGTGAGAATCTCCTTTTTCCCCCTACTTAGCAAGTGCTAGACCAGCTGCCTTTAGTGTTAGATTCTCTCTGTAAACAGGAAAGTCTCCTCACTGTTATTTCACAAGTATTTGGAGAAGTCAAGATTGATGTTATCTAGCCTTAAGGAGATAGTAGCTAGGAGATAATTATAGTTCTACCTCGGGTTGTATACAGTTCCTTGTTTTGATATCAATCTTTGTAGTCACTACCTCCTGTAATTAGAAAGGCATTTGTATCAAGTTCCTGCCCTCACAGTAGGAAATTTCCTCCACTTCTGTATTTGAGACAAATGTGATGCTGTATTGATCTTTTACCCTGTAATTGTAAAATTGGTTTCTAACCCTATATAAACCCTGGCCCTCTTGGAATAAAGTATGCATTGGTTCACTCGCCTTGCATCCCCCGTGTCCTGATTTCGACTGCAGTTACCCAGGTTCAACATCTGGCGTCCGGACCCAGGGACCTGACAATTGATCCACAGGAGATTGCGGAACTGCCGAGCTCTCGAGTGAGGTGAGAGATATTTTTAATTCACAGGAGACAAGGGATCTGTGTGTAATTCACAGGAGACAAGGGATCTGTGTGGTGAGCTCCTATTCTTAAAAAATTACGGGGTTATGGGACAAGCTAAACCAACTCCATTTTCTAATTTTATCCACCATGTATTGAAACGGGACGGAGCTATGGTCTCGTGTTCACAAAGAGATGAGTGTGTACAGGTAGTGGAGTATAATCTATGGTTCCCAGAGGGAGATACTTTTGATTTAGAAGTCTGGGAACGAGTAGAGAATGATATGGAAAATGAATATCGGTGTGGAGACAAGATTCCAGTTACATTTTGGTCTGTTTGGGCATTAATACATACAGCCGTGAGCATGATGTCTCCTGACGCTATCATAACATCAGCTGCTGAGCCAGAGGCTGACATGGAAAAAGCTATGAAGGCTTATAATTTGTCCGGGGAGGTAAAAACTCAAATTGGGCAGGAGCTAAAAGACATGGCAACACCTGAACTATCTCCTGTCAGTTTTGTTAAAGAAAAATTAACATCAAATAAGCCTTCAGCCTCTACCTATGCCCCTTCAGAGAATGATGCTAATTTAGGCAGCTCAGCAGTGCAGTCAAAGTGCTACAGATGCTCTTTCGATCTGCCAGGGGCAGTCAGGAAGGTGAAAGTAAAGAACAAATAATTGCGGCCGCGGAGCCCACTTTTACTTTAATTAATCTAAGTCCTATGGTTCTGCTTCTCTCTCTTGCTATCAAACTTTTCCTGTCATTGAACCCCCTCCAACCAGAGGTGTGGCACAGACCCGTCATTATCAAGATATTGACCAGATTCACTCAATTTAGGACAGCTGTAATACAGGGCCGTCTCATGGCTCCCTTCCAGTGAAGGAGGCTTCCCCATAATCTTTTCTTTACAACCAGGCACTAGCAGGGGAGCTGACACTCCCTGTTTTAGTCCATCAGCCTGGAATTGGGGAAGGACTAGTGATTTTTCTTTTACTTCTCAAGAGAATTTTTACTGCAATTGCACTTTTAATTTGCGCCTGCGCTACATGTTTCATGTGTCTTTGTCCTTGTTTGATTAGTTGTGTTTCGTGTGGAGTGCTAAATTGGGAAAAAAAAGTCCTCTGGTGGGCGGCCTCGGCAGGTTGATTGCCAGGGGATGGATATCTCCACTGGGGAGGATCCCCCTGAGAATTTTCAGGGCCCTATGGACTTTCCATCACTCTGGCTGGCAGCTTGTGGACGCTGGACATGCCACCCAAGGCGTAAAAGCCTCTGTTTCTATGTTCTGTTTTGTCTTGACTAGTTTTGTCTTTGAGATTGGCACCAGTTTTAAACATAAACTTTTGTTTCCCTTATTTCTGTTGTCCATTTACATGTCTATGGGCAAAACATTTACTAGGTACTGTGTCTCCTTCTGCAAGAAGGCAGAAAAAGTGCAGGCTGCTAAGAGCTGAGTTCAAACAGCTGGCTAGGCTAATCTTAGCCTGAGAGTAAACACTAAGAGTCAAGTGCTAGGTGGACTCAGTAATACTCCAGGGGACCCCAACCCAGTTATCTTCAGTGTTTAGTATGCTAAGATACTTTGCTAAAACTAATAGGCCCTAGCGAATAAGACTAAACAATGCTAAAATCATCCATTAAAGGTTTTGTTTTAAGTTTTGGTCATTACAAGAGTAAGATTGGAAAATATACCTTTTGCCACTAAAAAATGTACGGTGAGAGTTGTTTGGACTGCTTTTAAGTTCTGTTTACATTAATACCTACATATGTGAATGTATGTATGTGTGTGTGCGTGCGCACAAATGTATGTGGGTGTGAATGTGTTCAAGATTAAAAATGTATGATGTAAAAATAGGTTAGTTTAACTTTAAACTTCAAAAGATCATCGAGTTTGGGCTTTACCAAAAGCTTTAAAGTATTATTACTTTATTTTAAAAGGAACTATAGTTAAAAATTCTTTAATTCATGGTTAAAAATAAATAAATAAATAAGAACTTAGCATGGGCCCTTGAACCTATCCTCAGTAGTGAGGGGTAAACTGACAAAAGTGCAGTTTAGCCGATCCACGTGATGGGACAGCCGTAGGTGGCGTCCATTCATAGTGGGAGAGGGCAAGCTGGCCCCAAGGCAGTTCATCAAGCTCTAAGGAGTAGGATGGAGATAGGCCCATTCTATAGGACAGGCCAATGGAGGCCTTTCTTTTATTTCTTTTGTTTTTAGGTATAAACATTGGAAACCTCAGGGTAAAATGTATGATTTGACTGATACTTCTAAAACTGCCCCTTAGGATGGATTAAAATTGGAATATCTTAAAGGAGAGTTAAAAGTTTATTTACCTGATATAACTCGATTCCTGTACAGGTTTGCAATTTGGATGTATTAAAAAGGCAAATATGCTAACTCTGAAATCTCATGGTTATAATTCTGGGGCACACTGCTAAGTGTACTCTTGTTACAATTGTTTTGAGTATCACTTTAATGAATCAGGTACTAAATTTTTTAAGTGTAAACTGTACTGTAACAGTAAGATTAACTATCTTAAGTCACATATAATCAGGTAAATATTTTAAAGTATATAAACTAATGGGGGATAGAAGTACACAACTTTCATTAACTCTCTGTATATAGGAAAATGGCTCTTTTAAAGCAGACAACCAGGAGGCAATGTGCCCCCTGGGCTTCAGTTTTTCTATGCAAATACAGGCTGAGGTAAAGGTGTGAAAGCCTCTACTTTAAAAGGTTTTAGAATGCCTTTCTAGATAAGAAATTTGGAAGTGAAAAACAAGCAGCATGAAGCAATGGGTGATACCTAGGCTCCAGATTTCTTTTAATACAACCAGGCTTGGTAAAAGACTTGAGATCAAAAATGTATTCTGAGATATGAAATTTAAAATGTTTTAGGTTGGATATAGGTAAACGATGGCTATCAAGATGATTGTTTAATTACTACTCCAGTTTGTTTTACAGGTTTTCAATAAAATGATTTATTATTTGCTGCACCTGATAAAAATATTGTATCAAAATTGTTACAAATTTTGCCTTTAGACTTTCAACAGTATGATTTAATAATTGCCCCTGATAAAATTCATTTAAACAGAAGAACCATTTAAGTATCTGGGATATTTAGTTAAAAGACAAGTAATTACCCCCCAATTAATAAAAATTCGTACTGAAGAGTTTAAAACTCTTAATAATTTTCAAAAGTTACTAGGGACATCAATTGGCTTTGCCCTTCCTTAGAAATTCTGGTAATTCCCAGAATTCCTAACCTATTTTCCATTCTTCAAGGAGATTCGGATTTATGTAGCCCTCAAAAATTAATTGACACGTCAGGAACTGCTCCTAATAAAATTTGGCAAATGGATGTAACACACATCCCTGAATTTGGCCGCTTACAATATGTGCATGTATCCATTGATACACATTCTTCTTTTATTTGGGCAACACCTCTACCAGGGGAAAAAGGGACTCATGTCATTCAACATTTACTAGAAACATTCGCAGTCATGGGGATTCCTTTTCAAATAAAAACTGACAATGCACCAGCTTATTCCAGTAAACAAGTACGAAAATTTTTAGAATTTCATAACATTTTTCATGTTACAGGAATTGAATACAATCCTCAAGGTCAAGGTATAGTAGAAAGAGCTCATTATACATTAAAAACACAAATTAAAAAACTAAAGAGGGGGAGTATGGATAGTACTGAGGGATATGAAACTTCTATGAAAAGTATTTATAAAACAGCCTGAGCTGTCATTGCAGAAGCATTATTTGTCCTTAACTTTTTAAATTTGCCTCAAGGAGATGTTTTAGCAAGAGCTGAGCGACACTTCCTAGCTCCGCCTATGCAAAACAAACCGCAGCCGGTTTGGATTAGATTGGGGGTTGGGCTAGATTGGCTCCCCGGGGAGTTGTTAACCCAGGGGCGAGGGTATGCTTATGTTTCTACAGAAGACAGCCCATCTTTCTAGCACCTGCTCCAGTGGATCCAGCAACAAACACCCCTCTGTCCATCAAGGGGGTGAGACATTCTCATTCAAGTGATAAGGCCATTCAAATGGACAGGTGTGCACTGGTAACCTGTAGGGGCTACATCAGAGGTAATGTATTGGGCCTATATTTCTAACCCTCCTTTATTACGTCCATATTTATGGACAAAAGCCCCTGTCTCTGTTTTTACATCTATTCCTAATTTACTCTCTCCCCCTACGGGTCTGACATTCCAGTCTTTCCTATGGAAGAGGAAAGATCATTTAACTTCTCTTATTCTCAGTTCTCTAAAGCTATCTGTCAAGGCCATTCCCCATGTTACCCTTTTAGATATCAATATTGGATTCAGCATGGAGGTTCGTATAACTCCAGTAGAACTCGGCTGATTAGACTGTCTTCCTGGTCTGTGGGATCTCATACCTATAAATTAGATAATTATCCTAGCCCTGCTGGCCTGCCTAAATGTGACAATTTTACTTATCTGAACCTGAACTTTACTGAAAGACATTGGGAAAGTTGTCGAGGAATTTTTCCAACTATTTGGAATACATCCCAGCATACTTGGTATGATTGGGGACCTTTTGGTGTGTGGTTGAAAAACTGCACTGAATATAACTCATCTTGTGACCCTACTTTATCTATGAACATGTCCAATGCCATGTCTGCTAAACAGCTTTTAGGGTGGTTTGGAGCAGGCTTTAGTGACCCCCGGCCTGCTCTCGCCCATGGAAACAGGCTATTTCCTCCACAACATCATCTCTAGAAATTAGCAGCTTCTCAGGCTCCTGTATTGCTGGCCAATGGAACTTACTCAGGAACTAAAGGATCCTCGGCCTCCTACAACTTCACAGTTGTAAAGACCTATAATATCTCTGCTTGTGTTCATTTTCCACAAGTACTGATCGTCGGCCCCATAAACATAACTAAGAATGCCATTACCTGCATAAATTGTAAATTGTATACTTGCTTGAATAACAAATGTCACCTTTAATTTTAGTCAAGATAGGATCATGATTTCAACCCAGCACAACTCCCTTTGGGTTCCTGTTCGTGTGCATCGTCCCTGGGCTGGAGGACCTGTGCAAGGATTAGTAATACAGTTTTTCAAGCGGCTTCTGAAGAGGAGTCATGGTGCCTTTGGACTGATTATTGCAGGACTCGTTGGACTGATTGCCATTGCTACAACTGCAGCAGTATCCGGAGCCGCATTGCGACAATCCGTACAAACTCATGACTTTATGGTGCAGTGGCACCAGGACTCCTACAATCTGTGGCAACATCAGCTGGAAATGAATGCCCACCTTCAAGATGAGATAGAAGCTGTTAAAGGAGGAGTGTTTTGGCTTGGACAGAAATATTTGGCTTTACAGCAATGATTGTTTTTGACTTGCGATTGGAATTCTAGTCATGTCTGTGTAACACCTTATAAATATAATGCCTCTGAATGTGAATGGAATGATATACAAATGTTTATAGATGGAGCCCTACTAAATGGTACGTTAAGTGAACAAAGCTTGTACAGGGAGGTTTTTGAAGCTTTTCAAAAGGAATTGCCAGATGCCTCCTCTATTGATGACATAGCCCAAGGACTAGCTCAGACCTTAGAAGGACTAGACCCTAGGGGGTGGTGGCAAAGTATTACCCATAGTGTTGGAAGTGCTTCTATTGCCTTAATACTTATGATATGTGTCTTTTTCGTAGGATATTGTTCTATCATAGCTATAATGAAGCGTTACACTAGGAATAATTCCTCTGATGTTTTACTCACTGCCCTTAAACTTTCCAGAGAAGCGGCTGTGGAAAATTAATAAAAAAGGGGGAATTGTTGGAGAATTAAAGTCCCCAACCAGTGGAAAAATTTAGCCCCGGCACGGTTACTCTGATACCTCATTAGCACACTAATAGGCCCTTGGGAACACATTCCCAGTAAGGAGTTTCTGGTGTTTGTGGGCCAAAGGAAGCCACCAGTTGTTGTGAGAATCTCCTTTTTCCCCCTACTTAGCAAGTGCTAGACCAGCTGCCTTTAGTGTTAGATTCTCTCTGTAAACAGGAAAGTCTCCTCACTGTTATTTCACAAGTATTTGGAGAAGTCAAGATTGATGTAATCTAGCCTTAAGGAGATAGTAGCTAGGAGATAATTATAGTTCTACCTCGGGTTGTATACAGTTCCTTGTTTTGATATCAATCTTTGTAGTCACTACCTCCTGTAATTAGAAAGGCATTTGTATCAAGTTCCTGCCCTCACAGTAGGAAATTTCCTCCACTTCTGTATTTGAGACAAATGTCATGCTGTATTGATCTTTTACCCTGTAATTGTAAAATTGGTTTCTAACCCTATATAAACCCTGGCCCTCTTGGAATAAAGTATGCATTGGTTCACTCGCCTTGCATCCCCCGTGTCCTGATTTCGACTGCAGTTACCCAGGTTCAACAGTTCATGTCGTTCCTAACTGAGCTTTTATCTCTCTCCCCTCAACACAAATCAGATTCTTCTGAGGAGTTCCCAGTACATTATCGTTTCCCCTGTGTAATTACCTTAACAAGCTCCAGCTGTTTTTATTCTCAGAAGGTTTACTCCCTGATATACAGCTGACTACCCCCTTCGTAAGTGCAGGTCCTAAATGAGCTTTTTTCTCTGTTCCCTCACCACAATCCAGATTCTTTTGGGGAGTTACCAGTACAGTAACCATACCAGGAAGTACTTAATTTATTAAGCTACTGCTTTTCTTAATCTCAGTGGAGATATTTACTGATAAACAGCTACCTACGCAGCATGTTCATGTCGTTCCTAAATGAGCTTTTATCTCTCTCCCCTCACCACAAATCAGATTCTTCTGAGGAGTTCCCAGTACATTATCCTTTCCCCTGTGTAATTACCTTAACAAGCTCCAGCTGTTTTTATTCTCAGAAGGTTTACTCCCTGATATACAGCTGCCTACCCCCTTCGTAAGTGCAGGTCCTAAATGAGCTTTTTTCTCTTTCCCTCACCACAATCCAGATTCTTTTGGGGAGTTACCAGTACAGTAACCATACCACGAAGTACTTAATTTATTAAGCTACTGCTTTTCTTAATCTCAGTGGAGATATTTACTGATAAACAGCTACCTATGCAGCATGTTCATGTCGTTCCTAAATGAGCTTTTATCTCTCTCCCCTCACCACAAATCAGATTCTTCTGAGGAGTTCCCAGTACAGTGTCCATACCAGGAAGTACTTAATTTATTAAGCTACTGCTTTTCTTAATCTCAGTGGAGACATTTACTGATAAACAGCTACGTATGCAGCATGTTCATGTCGTTCCTAAATGAGCTTTTATCTCTCTCCCCTCACCACAAATCAGATTCTTCTGAGGAGTTCCCAGTACATTATCCTTTCCTGTGTAATTACCTTAACAAGCTCCAGCTGTTTTTATTCTCAGAAGATATTCCCTGATATACAGCTGCCTACCCCCTTCGTAATTGCAGGTCCTAAATGAGCTTTTTTCTCTGTTCCCTCACCACAATCCAGATTCTTTTGGGGAGTTACCAGTACAGGAACCATACCAGGAAGTACTTAATTTATAAGCTACTGCTTTTCTTAATCTCAGTGGAGATATTTACTGATAAACAGCTACCTACGCAGCATGTTCATGTCGTTCCTAAATGAGCTTTTACCTCTCTCCCCTCACCACAAATCAGATTCTTCTGAGGAGTTCCCAGTACATTATCCTTTCCCCTGTGTAATTACCTTAACAAGCTCCAGCTGTTTTTATTCTCAGAAGGTTTACTCCCTGATATACAGCTGCCTACCCCCTTCGTAAGTGCAGGTCCTAAATGAGCTTTTTTCTCTGTTCCCTCACCACAATCCAGATTCTTTTGGGGAGTTACCAGTACAGTAACCATACCAGGAAGTACTTAATTTATTAAGCTACTGCTTTTCTTAATCTCAGTGGAGATATTTACTGATAAACAGCTACCTACGCAGCATGTTCATGTCGTTCCTAAATGAGCTTTTATCTCTCTCCCTCACCACAAATCAGATTCTTTGAGGAGTTACCAGTACATTATCCTTTCCCCTGTGTAATTTTTAAGCTACTGCTTTTTTATTCTCAGTGGAGATATTTACTGATATACAGCTACCTATCGCATGTTCATGTCGTCCTAAATGAGCTTTTTTCTCTGTTCCCTCACCACAATCCAGATTCTTTTGGGGAGTTACCAGTACATTACCTTTCCCCAGGAAGTACTTAATTTATTAAGCTACTGCTTTTCTTAATCTCAGAGATATACTGATAAACAGCTACCTACCAGCATGTTCATGTCGTCCTAAATGAGCTTTTTTCTCTGTTCCCTCACCACAATCCAGATTCTTTGGGAGTTACCAGTACAGTATCCATACCAGGAAGTACTTAATTTATTAAGCTACAGCTTTTCTTAATCTCAGTGGAGAATTTACTGATAAACAGCTACCTACGCAGCATGTTCATGTCGTTCCTAAATGAGCTTTTATCTCTCTCCCCTCACCACAAATCAGATTTTCTGAGGAGTTCCCAGTACATTATCCTTTCCCCTGTGTAATTACCTTAACAAGCTCCAGCTGTTTTTATTCTCAGAGAATTTACTCCCTGATAACAGCTACCTACCCCCTTCGTAAGTGCAGGTCCTAAATGAGCTTTTTTCTCTGTTCCCTCACCACAATCCAGATTCTTTTGGGGAGTTACAGTACAGTAACCATACCAGGAAGTACTTAATTTATTAAGCTACTGCTTTTCTTAATCTCAGTGGAGATATTTACTGATAAACAGCTACCTACGCAGCATGTTCATGTCGTTCCTAAATGAGCTTTTATCTCTCTCCCCTCACACAAATCAGATTCTTCTGAGGAGTTCCCAGTACATTATCCTTTCCCCTGTGTAATTACCTTAACAAGCTCCAGCTGTTTTTATTCTCAGAAGTTTACTCCCTGATATACAGCTGCCTACCCATCGTAAGTGCAGGTCCTAAATGAGCTTTTTTCTCTGTTCCCTCACCACAATCCAGATTCTTTGGGGAGTTACCAGTACAGTATCCATACCAGGAAGTACTTAATTTATTAAGCTACTGCTTTTCTTAATCTCAGTGGAGATATTTACTGATAAACAGCTACCTACGCAGCATGTTCATGTCGTTCCTAAATGAGCTTTTATCTCTCTCCCCTCACCACAAATCAGATTCTTCTGAGGAGTTCCAGTACATTATCCTTTCCCCTGTGTAATTACCTTAACAAGCTCCAGCTGTTTTTATTCTCAGAATGTTTACTCCCTGATATACAGTTGCCTACCCCCTTCGTAAGTGCAGGTCCTAAATGAGCTTTTTCTCTGTTCCCTCACCACAATCCAGATTCTTTTGGGAGTTACCAGTACAGTATCCATACCAGGAAGTACTTAATTTATTAAGCTACTGCTTTTCTTAATCTCAGTGGAGATATTTACTGATAAACAGCTACCTACGCAGCATGTTCATGTCGTTCCTAAATGAGCTTTTATCTCTCTCCCTCACCACAAATCAGATTCTTCTGAGGAGTTCCCAGTACATTATCCTTTCCCCTGTGTAATTACCTTAACAAGCTCCAGCTGTTTTTATTCTCAGAAGGTTTACTCCCTGATATACACTGCCTACCCCCTTCGTAAGTGCAGGTCCTAAATGAGCTTTTTCTCTGTTCCCTCACCACAATCCAGATTCTTTTGGGGAGTTACCAGTACAGTAACCATACCAGGAAGTACTTAATTTATTAAGCTACTGCTTTTCTTAATCTCAGTGGAGATATTTACTGATAAACAGCTACCTACGCAGCATGTTCATGTCGTTCCTAAATGAGCTTTTATCTCTCTCCCCTCACCACAAATCAGATTCTTCTGAGGAGTTCCCAGTACATTATCCTTTCCCCTGTGTAATTACCTTAACAAGCTCCAGCTTTTTTATTCTCAGAAGGATATTCCCTGATATACAGCTGCCTACCCCCTTCGTAAGTGCAGGTCCTAAATGAGCTTTTTTCTCTGTTCCCTCACCACAATCCAGATTCTTTTGGGGAGTTACCAGTACAGTAACCATACCAGGAAGTACTTAATTTATTAAGCTACTGCTTTTCTTAATCTCAGTGGAGATATTTACTGATAAACAGCTACCTACGCAGCATGTTCATGTCGTTCCTAAATGAGCTTTTATCTCTCTCCCTCACCACAAATCAGATTCTTTTGAGGAGTTCCCAGTACATTATCCTTTCCCCTGTGTAATTACCTTAACAAGCTCCAGCTGTTTTTATTCTCAGAATTTACTCCTGATATACAGCTGCCTACCCCTTCGTAAGTGCAGGTCCTAAATGAGCTTTTTTCTCTGTTCCCTCACCACAATCCAGATTCTTTGGGGAGTTACCAGTACAGTAACCATACCAGGAAGTACTTAATTTATTAAGCTACTGCTTTTCTTAATCTCAGTGGAGATATTTACTGATAAACAGCTACCTACGCAGCATGTTCATGTCGTTCCTAAATGAGCTTTTATCTCTCTCCCCTCACCACAATCAGATTCTTCTGAGGAGTTCCAGTACATTATCCTTTCCCCTGTGTAATTACTTAACAAGCTCCAGCTGTTTTTATTCTCAGAAGGTTTACTCCCTGATATACAGCTGCCTACCCCTTCGTAAGTGCAGGTCCTAAATGAGCTTTTTTCTCTGTTCCCTCACCACAATCCAGATTCTTTTGGGGAGTTACCAGTACAGTAACCATACCAGGAAGTAGTAATTTATTAAGCTACTGCTTTTCTTAATCTCAGTGGAGATATTTACTGATAAACAGCTACCTACGCAGCATGTTCATGTCGTTCCTAAATGAGCTTTTATCTCTCTCCCCTCACCACAAATCAGATTCTTCTGAGGAGTTCCCAGTACATTATCCTTTCCCCTGTGTAATTACCTTAACAAGCTCCAGCTGTTTTTATTCTCAGAAGTTTACTCCCTGATATAGCTGCCTACCCCTTCGTAAGTGCAGGTCCTAAATGAGCTTTTTTCTCTGTTCCCTCACCACAATCCAGATTCTTTGGGGAGTTACCAGTACAGTAACCATACCAGGAAGTACTTAATTTATTAAGCTACTGCTTTTCTTAATCTCAGTGGAGATATTTACTGATAAACAGCTACCTACGCAGCATGTTCATGTCGTTCCTAAATGAGCTTTTTTATCTGTCTCCCCTCACCACAAATCAGATTCTTCTGAGGAGTTCCCAGTACATTATCCTTTCCCCTGTGTAATTACCTTAACAAGCTCCAGCTGTTTTTATCTCAGAATTTACTCCCTGATATACAGCTGCCTACCCCCTTCGTAAGTTCAGGTCCTAAATGAGCTTTTTTCTCTGTCTCCCCTCACCACAAATCAGATTCTTCTGAGGAGTTACCAGTACATTATCCATCCCCTGGAAGTACTTAATTTATTAAGCTACTGCTTTTTATCTCAGTGGAGATATTTACTGATAAACAGCTGCCTACCAGCTTCATGTCAGGTCCTAAATGAGCTTTTTCTCTTCCCTCACCACAATCCAGATTCTTCTGGGAGTTCCCAGTACAGTAACCATCCCCAGGTAATTACCTTAACAAGCTACTGTTTTTATCTCAGATATTTACTGATAAACAGCTGCCTACCAGCATGTAATGTCGTTCCTAAATGAGCTTTTTCTCTGTTCCCTCACCACAATCCAGATTCTTTGGGGAGTTACCAGTACAGTATCCATACCAGGAATTACTTAATTTATTAAGCTACTGCTTTTCTTAATCTCAGTGGAGATATTTACTGATAAACAGCTACCGTACGCAGCATGTTCATGTCGTTCCTAAATGAGCTTTTATCTCTTCCCCTCACCACAAATCAGATTCTTCTGAGGAGTTCCCAGTACATTATCCTTTCCCCTGTGTAATTACCTTAACAAGCTCCTGCTGTTTTTATTCTCAGAAGGATATTTCCCTGATATACAGCTGCCTACCCCACTTCGTAATTGCAGGTCCTAAATGAGCTTTTTCTCTGTTCCCTCACCACAATCCAGATTCTTCTGGGGAGTTACCAGTACAGTAACCATACCAGGAAGTACTTAACCTTAATTAAGCTACAGCTTTTCTTAATCTCAGTGGAGATATTTACTGATAAACAGCTACCTACGCAGCATGTTCATGTCGTTCCTAAATGAGCTTTTATCTCTCTCCCCTCACCACAAATCAGATTCTTCTGAGGAGTTCCCAGTACATTATCCTTTCCCCTGTGTAATTACTTAACAAGCTCCAGCTGCTTTTCTTCTCAGAATATTTACTCCCTGATATACAGCTGCCTACCCCCTTCGTAAGTGCAGGTCCTAAATGAGCTTTTATCTCTGTTCCCTCACCACAATCCAGATTCTTTTGAGGAGTTACCAGTACAGTATCCATACCAGGAAGTACTTAATTTATTAAGCTACTGCTTTTCTTAATCTCAGTGGAGATATTTACTGATAAACAGCTACCTACGCAGCATGTTCATGTCGTTCCTAAATGAGCTTTTATCTCTCTCCCCTCACCACAAATCAGATTCTTTTGAGGAGTTCCCAGTACATTATCCTTTCCCCTGTGTAATTACCTTAACAAGCTCCAGCTTTTTTATTCTCAGAAGGATATTTCCCTGATATACAGCTGCCTACCCCCTTCGTAATTGCAGGTCCTAAATGAGCTTTTTTCTCTGTTCCCTCACCACAATCCAGATTCTTTGGGGAGTTACCAGTACAGTAACCATACCAGGAAGTACTTAATTTATTAAGCTACTGCTTTTCTTAATCTCAGTGGAGATATTTACTGATAAACAGCTACCTACGCAGCATGTTCATGTCGTTCCTAAATGAGCTTTTATCTCTCTCCCTCACCACAATCAGATTCTTCTGAGGAGTTCCCAGTACATTATCCTTTCCCCTGTGTAATTACCTTAACAAGCTCCACTGTTTTTATTCTCAGAAGGTTTACTCCCTGATATACAACTGCCTACCTTCGTAAGTGCAGGTCCTAAATGAGCTTTTTCTCTGTTCCCTCACCACAATCCAGATTCTTTTGGGGAGTTACCAGTACAGTATCCATACCAGGAAGTACTTAATTTATTAAGATACTGCTTTTCTTAATCTCAGTGGAGATATTTACTGATAAACAGCTACGTACGCAGCATGTTCATGTCGTTCCTAAATGAGCTTTTATCTCTCTCCCCTCACCACAAATCAGATTCTTCTGAGGAGTTACCAGTACATTATCCTTTCCCCTGTGTAATTACCTTAATTAAGCTCCAGCTTTTTTTATTCTCAGAAGATATTCCCTGATATACAGCTGCCTACCCTTCGTAAGTGCAGGTCCTAAATGAGCTTTTTTCTCTGTTCCCTCACCACAATCCAGATTCTTTGGGAGTTACCAGTACAGTAACCATACCAGAAGTACTTAATTTATTAAGCTACTGCTTTTCTTAATCTCAGTAGAGATATTTACTGATAAACAGCTACCTACGCAGCATGTTCATGTCGTTCCTAAATGAGCTTTTTTCTCTTCCCTCACCACAATCCAGATTCTTTGGGAGTTACCAGTACAGTATCCATCCCCTGTGTAATTACCTTAAAGCTACTGCTTTTCTTAATCTCAGATAGGTTTACTGATAATACAGCTGCCTACCCATGTTCGTAATGTCGTTCCTAAATGAGCTTTTTTCTCTGTTCCCCTCACCACAAATCAGATTCTTCTGAGGAGTTCCCAGTACATTATCCTTTCCCCAGGAAGTACTTAATTTATTAAGCTCCAGCTTTTTTATTCTCAGTGGAATATTTACTGATAACAGCTACCTACCCATGTTCATGTCGTCCTAAATGAGCTTTTTCTCTGTTCCCTCACCACAATCCAGATTCTTCTGGGGAGTTCCCAGTACAGTAACCATACCAGGAAGTACTTAATTTATTAAGCTACTGTTTTTATTCTCAGATATTTACTGATAAACAGCTGCTACCCCTTCGTAAGTGCAGGTTCCTAAATGAGCTTTTTCTCTCTCCCTCACCACAATCAGATTCTTCTGAGGAGTTCCCAGTACATTATCCTTTCCCCTGTGTAATTTATTAAGCTACTGCTTTTTATTCTCAGAAGGTTTACTCCCTGATAAACAGCTACCTACGCAGCATGTTCATGTCGTCCTAAATGAGCTTTTCTCTGTTCCCTCACCACAATCCAGATTCTTTGAGGAGTTACCAGTACAGTAACCATACCAGGTAATTACTTAATTAAGCTACTGTTTTTAATCTCAGATATTTACTGATAAACAGCTACCTTCGCAGCATGTTCATGTCGTTCCTAAATGAGCTTTTATCTCTCTCCCCTCACCACAAATCAGATTCTTCTGAGGAGTTCCCAGTACATTATCCTTTCCCCTGTGTAATTACCTTAACAAGCTCCAGCTGTTTTTATTCTCAGAGATATTTACTCCCTGATATACAGCTGCCTACCCCCTTCTTGTGCAGGTCCTAAATGAGCTTTTTCTCTGTTCCCTCACCACAATCCAGATTCTTTTGGGGAGTTACCAGTACAGTAACCATACCAGGAAGTACTTAATTAAGCTACTGTTTCTTAATCTCAGATATTTACTGATAAACAGCTACCTACGCAGCATGTTCATGTCGTTCCTAAATGAGCTTTTATCTCTGTTCCCCTCACCACAAATCAGATTCTTCTGAGGAGTTCCCAGTACATTATCCTTTCCCCTGTGTAATTACCTTAATTCAAGCTCCAGCTGTTTTTATTCTCAGAAGGTTTACTCCCTGATATACAGCTGCCTACCCCCTTCGTAAGTGCAGGTCCTAAATGAGCTTTTTCTCTGTTCCCTCACCACAATCCAGATTCTTTTGGGGAGTTACCAGTACAGTACCATACCAGGAAGTACTTAATTTATTAAGCTACTGCTTTTCTTAATCTCAGTGGAGATATTTACTGATAAACAGCTCCTACGCACTTGTAATTGCATGTCGTTCCTAAATGAGCTTTTATCTCTCTCCCCTCACCACAAATCAGATTCTTCTGAGGAGTTCCCAGTACATTATCCTTTCCCCTGTGTAATTACTTAACAAGCTCCAGCTGTTTTTATTCTCAGTGGAGATATTTCCCTGATATACAGCTGCCTACGTAAGTGTTCAGGTCCTAAATGAGCTTTTTTCTCTGTTCCCTCACCACAATCCAGATTCTTTTGGGGAGTTACCAGTACAGTAACCATACCAGGAAGTACTTAATTAAGCTACTGCTTTTCTTAATCTCAGTGGAGATATTTACTGATAAACAGCTACCTACGCAGCATGTTCATGTCCTAAATGAGCTTTTTATCTCTCTCCCCTCACCACAAATCAGATTCTTTTGGAGGAGTTACCAGTACATTATCCTTTCCCCAGGAAGTACTTAATTTATTAAGCTACTGCTGTTTTTATTCTCAGTGGAGATATTTACTGATAAACAGCTACCTACGCAGCATGTTCATGTCGTTCCTAAATGAGCTTTTTTCTCTGTTCCCTCACCACAATCCAGATTCTTTTGGGGAGTTACCAGTACATTACCATACCAGTGTAATTACCTTAACAAGCTACTGCTTTTCTTAATCTCAGATATTTACTGATAAACAGCTACCTTCGTAAGCATGTTCAGGTCCTAAATGAGCTTTTATCTCTCTCCCTCACCACAAATCAGATTCTTCTGGGAGTTCCCAGTACATTATCCTTTACCAGGAAGTACTTAATTATTAAGATACTGCTTTTTTATTCTCAGTGGAGATATTTACTGATAACAGCTGCCTACCCCCTTCGTAAGTGCAGTCGTCCTAAATGAGCTTTTTTCTCTGTTCCCTCACCACAATCCAGATTCTTTTGGGAGTTACCAGTACAGTATCCATACCAGGAAGTACTTAATTAAGCTACTTTTTTCTTAATCTCAGAAGATATTTACTGATAAACAGCTACCTACCAGCATGTAATGTCGTTCCTAAATGAGCTTTTTCTCTGTTCCCTCACCACAATCCAGATTCTTTTGGGAGTTACCAGTACAGTATCCATACCAGAAGTACTTAATTTATTAAGCTACTGCTTTTCTTAATCTCAGTAGAGATATTTACTGATAAACAGCTACCTACGCAGCATGTTCATTGTCGTTCCTAAATGAGCTTTTATCTCTCTCCCTCACCACAAATCAGATTCTTCTGAGGAGTTCCCAGTACATTATCCTTTCCCCTGTGTAATTACCTTAACAGCTCCAGCTGTTTTTATTCTCAGAATTTATTCCCTGATATACAGCTGCCTACCCATCTTCGTAATGCAGGTCCTAAATGAGCTTTTTTCTCTGTTCCCTCACCACAATCCAGATTCTTCTGGGAGTTACCAGTACAGTAACCATACCAGGAAGTACTTAATTTATTAAGCTACTGCTTTTCTTAATCTCAGTGGATATATTTACTGATAAACAGCTACCTACGCAGCATGTTCATGTCGTTCCTAAATGAGCTTTTATCTCTCTCCCTCACCACAAATCAGATTCTTCTGAGGAGTTACCAGTACATTATCCTTTACCAGTGTAATTACCTTAAATTAAGCTCCAGCTGTTTTTAATCTCAGAATTTACTCCCTGATATACAGCTACCCCTTCGTAAGTGCAGGTCCTAAATGAGCTTTTTTCTCTGTTCCCTCACCACAATCCAGATTCTTTTGGGGAGTTACCAGTACAGTAACCATACCAGGAAGTACGTAATTTATTAAGCTACTGCTTTTCTAATCTCAGTGGAGATATTTACTGATAAACAGCTACCTACGCACATGTTCATGTCGTTCCTAAATGAGCTTTTATCTGCTCTCCCTCACCACAAATCAGATTCTTCTGAGGAGTTCCCAGTACATTATCCTTTCCCCTGTGTAATTACCTTAACAAGCTAGCTGTTTTTATTCTCAGAATTTACTCCCTGATATACAGCTGCCTACCCCCTTCGTAAGTGCAGGTCCTAAATGAGCTTTTTTCTCTGTTCCCCTCACCACAATCCAGATTCTTTTGGGAGTTACCAGTACAGTAACCATACCAGGAAGTACTTAATTTATTAAGCTACTGCTTTTCTAATTCTCAGTGGAGATATTTACTGATAAACAGCTGTACGCAGCATGTTCATGTCGTTCCTAAATGAGCTTTTTCTCTGTTCCCTCACCACAATCCAGATTCTTTTGGGGAGTTACCAGTACAGTAACCATACCAGGAAGTACTTAATTTATTAAGCTACTGCTTTTCTTAATCTCAGTGGAGATATTTACTGATAAACAGCTACCTACGCCTTCATGTCGTTCCTAAATGAGCTTTTATCTCTCTCCCTCACCACAAATCAGATTCTTTGAGGAGTTCCAGTACATTATCCTTTCCCCTGTGTAATTACCTTAATTCAAGCTCCAGCTGTTTTTATTCTCAGAAGGTTTACTCCCTGATATACAGCTACGTATGCAGTGCAGTCTCCTAAATGAGCTTTTTTCTCTGTTCCCTCACCACAATCCAGATTCTTTTGGGGAGTTACCAGTACAGTAACCATACCAGGAAGTACTTAATTAAGCTACTGCTTTTCTTAATCTCAGTGGAGATATTTACTGATAAACAGCTACCTACGCAGCATGTTCATGTTGTTCCTAAATGAGCTTTTATCTCTCTCCCCTCACCACAAATCAGATTCTTCTGAGGAGTTCCCAGTACATTATCCTTTCCCCTGTGTAATTACCTTAAACAAGCTCCAGCTGTTTTTATTCTCAGAAGGTTTACTCCCTGATATACAGCTGCCTACCCCCTTCGTAAGTGCAGGTCCTAAATGAGCTTTTTTCTCTGTTCCCTCACCACAATCCAGATTCTTTTGGGGAGTTACCAGTACAGTAACCATACCAGGAAGTACTTATTTATTAAGCTACTGCTTTTCTTAATCTCATGAGATATTTACTGATAAACAGCTACCTACGCAGCATGTTCATGTCGTTCCTAAATGAGCTTTTATCTCTCTCCCCTCACCACAAATCAGATTCTTCGGAGGAGTTCCCAGTACATTATCCTTTCCCCTACTTAATTTCCTTAACAAGCTCCAGCTGTTTTTATTCTCAGAAGGTTTACTGATATACAGCTGCCTACGCTTCGTAAGTGCAGGTCCTAAATGAGCTTTTTTCTCTGTTCCCTCACCACAATCCAGATTCTTTTGGGGAGTTACCAGTACAGTAATCATACCAGGAAGTACTTAATTTATTAAGCTACTGCTTTTCTTATTCTCAGTGGAGATATTTACTGATAAACAGCTACCTACGCAGCATGTTCATGTCGTTCCTAAATGAGCTTTTATCTCTCTCCCCTCACCACAAATCAGATTCTTTTGAGGAGTTCCCAGTACATTATCCTTTCCCCAGGAAGTACTTAATTTATTAAGCTCCAGCTGTTTTTATTCTCAGTGGAGATATTTACTCATATACAGCTGCCTACCAGCTTCGTAAGTCGTTCCTAAATGAGCTTTTTCTCTGTTCCCCTCATCACAAATCAGATTCTTCTGAGGAGTTCCAGTACATTATCCTTTCCCCCTGT
>NW_025959827.1:0-30478 GCF_023159225.1 Perognathus longimembris pacificus | reverse complement strand
CATTGCTTTCCACCTCAACAGCCATACTTTACGGTATGAAATATATATATATATATTTATATATATTTATACATATTTATATATATATGTATGTATTACTACATACGTAGGAATCATGAGGATGTGGGCATACATTCTTTTTCTAGCAGAGTTATTTTGTATAATGAAGTATTTTCTCTGCAGAGAAATCAAAGGAAAACGGTAAATGCTAAAATTATTGCAGATGTTCTTTAGTCATCCAAATCTCTTGATGCTGATGCTATTTCCTCTGCATTGTTGCGTGTTCTCCTTGTAATATGTTACAGATAGAAAAGCTTTTTTTTCTGGAAAAAAAATGCTCCGAAGTGAATTTTCAATCAGTGTGACAACTTAATTGCAGTCCAAATTTTATGGTGAAATAATTTCAACATTTGAAAGTTTTAGATTTTTCCCCGAAATAATTTCTTGTTCCATGTACAGTTTTTCCATTACTAATGAAGTGATCTTGATGAATTTGTGTCAGAAATAAGGAAAGTCGCAATGGGCTAGATCCAAACAGCAGATGAACAGTAAGAACAGGACTCCAGTTCTCTTAGGCTGGCTCATCCAATGCTATCCATAAGGCAGATACAGGAAGTTATGCTGACTCAAGAAAAAGAGCAAAGAATTAAACATTTTCTTATGCTGAAAATTACAATGGGATTTTATTGAGTTTGGTCAAGAACACTGTGAACATTTTTTTTGAGCTTTTCTCTAGTTTCCTTATTTTGTGGTGGTCTTCAGATTACTAGATCTTTACAAATCCACATGAATAAAGAATATTTACTGTTCTGAATTGAAATAGGTTGTTTGTTTGTTAGCTACGACTTACCTTTAAGGTCGCTAGAGGATTTAATTTGACTTGTATTTTAGACTTCATTTTTAATGAGTAGAAATTATACTGGAAGGCAGGGTCTGGCTGTGTTGCCTTGGCTGGTATTAAGGCAAAGTGCTCAATCAATTCTTCTGTCTCAGAGTCTGGAGTCACTGGGTCTGAAATGTGAGCCCCGGTGCCCCAATACCCAGCTTCATTGCATTTCCTTATTTTCCCAGGTATAGGGATGAGAATTTGATTGTGTTTGTCACTGAGTGACAAAAGAATTGGGAGTGTGTTTCATCTTCCCCCTCTTCTCTCTCCTTCTCTTCACCTCTCCTTTGTCTTCCCATCCCCTTCTCCCTTCCTTCCTTTCCTATTCCTCTCCCCTCCTTCTCTTGTCCCTTCCCCTTTCTCTCCCTCTCTTTCCCCTTGCCCCTCTTCTGTTCCCTTCTCTCCCCCTCTCCAGCTTTCTTCTTTTTCTTTTCTTTTTTTTTTTTTTTTGGCCAGTCCTAGGCCATGAACTCAGGGCCTGAGCACTGTCCCTGGCTTCTTCCTGCTCAAGGCTAGCACTCTGCCACTTGAGCCACAGCGCCACTTCTGGCCATTTTCTGTATATGTGGTGCTGAGGAATCGAACCCAGGGCCTCATGTACACGAGGCAAGCACTCTTGCCACTAGGCCATATCCCCAGCCCTCTTATTCTTTCCTTGCAGCACTGGGAATCAAACCCAGGGTCTTGAGCATGCTAGGCCAACCCAAATGGAGTTTTTTCTGATATTATATTTGGAAAAAATGACTGTGTTTTTCAAATATTGTTAATCCCCTAAAATTCTCATCCCCCAAACACAATAATCCCAAACCCTATGGAAGTTCACAGCCAATTAAACTAGTTGTAGTTGAGTATTTGAGTTTGTTCTTCTCCATCATGAGATTTAGGATGACCTCAGATGTGGGCCATGCAGTTAATCTGACAAAGGCACGGGCCATACCAGCCTGGAGAGGACTTCCAGAAGCAGGTTGTCCAGAGTCTGGCTTGACATTATAACTAGATTATAACTGTAATTTTGGGTTGGTTTTCATCAGACGATGACATGCAATTCAGCTATACAGAAAGAAATGTGTATCCACAATTTTTGGTCATGTTCTGTGGCTGAGAATAGCCTGTGGTTTTTTTCTCCTCAACAATGAATACTGTTTCAGATGGTAGTTAAGATGATCATATTAATTAGTATGAGGGCATCTATGTAGTTATGAAATCTAGTCCTAGGTCATTAGGACAACATCCTCTGTTCACCATATCTTACAAACTTTAGTACCAAGAACATAAAAGTCTCTGGGATATTTTTAGGATGTTGGAGGTTACACATTAGAAGCAATAAGTTTAATAGGGGCATTGTCTCTTCAGAAGAGTGTGTCTATCACATGTGAAGATTTCTAAACCTCCCATGCCTTTGCCACATCATGGCGATGAATCCTAATGTTGGTATTCTCAAGTTATTTCTAAGTTTTCAACATAGTTCCACTGATAGTAAGAAACATTAGAACTTCCTGTTCTTTAACGTATACACCACAGCAAAGAAACGTAGGCAAAGGTAGGACCCAGGAATCAATGCCTGTAACCCTAGCTTCTCAGGAGGGTGAGATCTGAGGATTGCAGTTTGAAGCTACTTGGGGCAAGAAAGCTTATGAGACTCTTACCTCCAATAAACTACTCAGAAAAATCTGGAAATGGCACTGTGGCTCATGTGGTAGAATGCCAGCCTTGAGCAAAAGTTGCTTGGGACAGTGCCCAGAGTTCAAGTCCCAGGACAAACAAAAACAAAAATCTCATGCAAGTGTAAGAATTTATTGATTTGGTATGAATTTATTGTAATAAACACGTATAAAGACAATATCATTGTTGAAAAAGACTAAAGAGAAATCAGTGTCAATGTGTTTGAAGAAAATGGGGTCATTTGATGTTTAAATCTGCCTTTGGCCTTTTTTATTGCATACAAGTTGTCTAGTCTGACATGTTAGGTTGTGTTGAATGCTCTGCTCCGGTTCTCTAATGGTACCAAATAGGGTAATAGATTAGAACTAGGAGAGATGAGCAGCTACAGCTCATATTTGCCTTGAAATCTTGAGCATTTTCTGATTAAATCCTGGGATGATCAGTGAGTCAACTTTGCTCAGCATACTAAACCATGATTTTCCCCCCATCTTGGTGACATGGTTGACATTGTAAATATCAAGTGTGTTTGAACAAGAGCATGATCCATAGACCTGGATCTGAACCTACTTCACATATGCCTTATTACAAGAAGACATTATAAATCGCCTAACTAGAAATTAGAAATCTACCTTTTAGCAAGTCTATTTTGAAGTTGGAAAATACTCGTTTTCCTCTGCAAAAGAATGGTCTCTGTAGCATCCAGTGAAATGGATTATCTAATATCAGAGATACGAACCTCAGACTCACAGAAGCCAGAAGGCATTAGTCGACCTTGTGCTGGGCTTAATGGGATAGCTTTTTAGAAGAATTTGGCCAACAGCACACAAGTCTAGCTGGGCATTATAAATCTAGAATGGCTCAGGATGAATTTAACCTCACTCCCCGACCCATCTTCTTCTCCTGTGTCTCCCAGTGAATGGTGTCATTGTCCAAACCACACTGAAGTTGCCTCTTTAAATTTTAATTTTGGAAAAAATGGGATTAAGTGGTGAAAGGTGCCAGAGAAAATGATGAATAATGGAAATAGGTAGTAACTACTGGCCTGTGTACATGTTAAATAATTGTTTATGTGAATGTAAGCACTTAGAATTACAAATGAATATCTTTCATAGTTGATTTCATTTCTGTGGCAATCTTAACTCCAGTCCTAAGGCACACAAAAATATGAGTGAGACTGAACTGTTATTGATTACTGATGTGACTCTACTGGTGTCAGTCAACAAGTGGTGAGATTCTTCTTTTGTCAAACTATTGCTGAGACTGAGCCATTGTCAAGTGTTGGTGACACATTACTGGTACCATTCCTGCGGAGTCAGAACCAGAGCAATGTCTTCTGTAATTGAAATGAATCGACTTTGCCTTGGAGCTTTACTATACTAAATCAAACTAGAGATGGATGAACAGGAAATACTCTTCTGTCTCAGTGACAGAAATTGTCTGTCTACAGACATTTCTCTTGGTCACTATGGCAACTACCCCTCCCCACACTTTGCTAGCCATTAAGATGTATCAAGACAGAGATGACCGTTTGCAGCATCAGGTATTTGAACTAAAAAGAGATTTGCTAGAAAGTTGGAAAGTTATTTCTTGGAGGAAAAGTGAGATCCTTAAAAACCTTAATTGACTTTTTTTCTTACTTGAAAAGTAGTTTGTTTCTTTCTTCAGTGACGGTGAAGCTGTGTGCATAGGACAATCCATGCCCTTCATGCGCCTGTGTTTAGGAATCTGCTCCCTGGCAGTGCCCTGGCAGGGCAGAGTTACATAGACAAGCAAAATCTCAGTTCCTGCCACCTGTGGCAGGCAATCATAGTCAGGGAAATGAAACCTAAGGAGCAGATGGATTTCAAAGTGATTTGTAGACTTAAAAGTGATAGGAAAATATAGTAGTTTAAAAGTTTACCAAAGCAATCAGGGCTGGGAATGTGCCTTAGTGGTATAGTGCTTGCCTAGCATGCACGAAGCCCTGGGTTCGATTCTTCAGTACCACATAAACAGAAAAAGCCAGAAGTGATGCTGTGGCTCAACTGTTGGCATGCTAGCCTTCTGCAAAAGAAGCTCAGTGACAGTGCCCAGGTCCCTGAGTTCAAGCCCCAGGACTGGCAATAAAAATTACAAGCAATAAATTAATAAGCATTACACAAAAAGTAAAAATATTCCAAATTGGTAGGCCATTGCTCTCAGAAAGAGTTCAGCGACAACGCTTCTGAAAGGGTAGTGATTGGATTTAGAATGACTATATTTAGGAATCAGTCATTTAAGTATGACAGGCTCTTCAGAGTAGATAGTCAGAATACATGGAGAGCCTTTTAGAGGCAGAACTTGGGCAGTTTGTTGGGATCATGGCAAAGTGGCTAAAAGCATAGCGTGGAGGCTAAATGTTACGTGGTACCAATACACTGTTCATGGTCCTATTTGTTGTTGTTGGGGGTTTTTGTATGACATTTAGCTGAAAAGTTAATTATAAAATCATAAAGTTAATACAATTATAACTAAAATTCATTGAGTGCTTATTCAATAGTGCAGTCAGGCACTATTTCAAGAGTTTTGCATGTTTTATTCTCTAATTATAGGGGATAAGCACTATTTTTTCTTAAAAAAAATTATTTCCATGTTTGCAGCTGATAAACTGAGGTACAGATAGAATAAAGGTCAGAGAGCAAGTAGTTCACAGCCACTGATCAAGTCAAGCAGATAAAGCTCATAGGGTTAGTTAGTGTCATATGGGACAGCGGCTTAAAAGTAAAAAGGTGTCTAGAGAGTGTAAAGACTGGAAAAATACTGGATTTGTGACAGGGGTGTGGGGGGAAATCCCTTTTGAACTCTGCACAGAAGAGTCACATGAAACTATTTTGAAGAGAAGAAGCTGGGTGAATCCAGGGCACCAACTAGAAACCATAAGACCAGGCTACAAGTTTCTCAGCTGGGGAGTAAACGTTTGAAGTAGAGTGAGGGCAGAAAGGATGGAAAGGAAGGCCTGGCAAGGGAATTCATTTGAACCCTGCTACTAATTGGTGAGGGAGAAGAAGGCATTAATGATGATTTGTATGCTTTTTTGGGTTAATGGTGATTGCATTAGCAGGTGGAGAGCCTGTTCTTTTATTGATTGAACTTCCTAATGCTGACCATTCTCAAGTACCCTTCCTTTGAAATTATCTTTCCTCCTTTGTGCTGGTGATAACTGTTGCACCTCATCTCTCCTCTCTCCCCACCCTCCTTCAGTGGTTCTTTTCTGAAGTTGGCACTCTTCACTATCCAATCTGGGACTCATTTCTTTCCCTCTCCACTATGCTACAGAGTAGATATGCTGTCCACTTAGCTTCAGTGTGAAAGCTGCACAATTTCATGGAGGAGACAGCTGGGATCCATTCCCCTCTTCACCATATTAGCTGTGGTGTGGAATAATAGTCTTTGATACTGTTTTGCTCGTGTGTGAATGTGAATGATACCTCCATAATGGAGTTTTTCAATGCACCGAGTCTAGAGAAAAGGCTCCCAACACAGTGGTCCCTTGACAAGTTTTATTTGCTCTTTTTCTTTTCTTCCCTCTTCCTCCTATCCAAATATTTCCTTTCAGTTGAAGTCACTTCCCTGATGGGGATTCCTCCTATGTTAACAGAAATAGTCATGGTTCTCGTTTGCTTGCCAAATGTTAAACTGTGCACAATCACCTTTCATAGACAAATAGCACAGCGATTGTCTTTTGGTTTCAAACATGGAATGAGTTAAAACTCTAAAAATATAAGAGATAGGAACTACAACAGAGTTATAATCATAAACGGGTTGTACGTGAAACTACTTCAGACAGAGGGGCAAAGATTTATCTTCCAGTTGGACTCCAAAATACAGCATAAAACAAGCTGTAGGAACATAATATATGAAAGATAAAAATTTCCAACCCCCTTACATATCTCGAAATTGTATTTGTACAGATGTTATGAATGATACAATAGCTGATCTTTAATGTAGAGTAGGAATTTTATTTGATGAAACAGATGGTATTGAAAAAATTTATCTCAGCAAAGTACTGACTCATACAGAATAATATGAACTTTTTCATTTTGCAATGGGAGGGTAGATGAGCCTAAGTAAACTTGCTAAAAATGTATTAAAAAACCTAAGCTCTTCAAAATAAGCCCAGGGACAGTTCCCAGGCTATGAGCTTGAGCTCCAGGACTGGCATAATAGGAAGAGGAAGAGCAGGAGGATGTGGAGGAGGAAATGCTTAGGGTTAGCAGTATGAAGTGGGACTGTCCTGGGTTTATTTAAACTCCAGCCTTGCCATTTCCTACTTCTGTGACTTAATCCAGTTACTTAACTTCTTTGAGTCCAAGCTTTTTTCTCCATTTGAGAATAATAATATCATCATGTGGCATATGTCCTATTAAGTGGTTACCTTTATATAAAGACATTCATTCAGTGTCTAGCAGAAGATATGTAGTAAGTGCTAGATATTGTTGAAAACTGGGTGTGAAGCAGTTGCAAGCCTTACTAATTAGGTGCTCTAGGGAAGGTTTGTTAATCTTAATTCCTCAGCTTTTTTCTCTCTTTCAGCCAACCTTCTCAAACTTTCTTGTAAGAACTAAAGGAGTTGTGTGTGTGTGTGTGTGTGTGTGTGTGTGTGTGTGTGCAGGGTACTTCACACTTTATCTAGCCTAAAAGAAAACTGATATAGAGTCATAAAAGAAGTTGTGTGTAGTTTTATTAACCATAATAGAAAGTTTAGACTTAATTTCAAATATTCTAAGAACACATTGGAAAGTTTTAGCTAGAAAAGTGATGTGCCATGTTTTAGAAAGATCCCCTTGATTACTGTGGTGTTGTAGAATGATTGGGATCAAGGAGTGCAATGGGAGAGCCAGGAAGCAGGTTCAGACATGCTATCAATAACTGTGATGCTCAAAACCATGAAAGAAACAGAGACATACTCACTAGACACTATGTTGAAAATTAACTATATAACTTGTGTGGGGGGAATGGAAGAAAACACAGGGAGAGAGCTTGCGGAAGGGGTGACATTGTCTAAAAAGAAATGTACTCATTACCTGACATGTTCTTGTAATCTCTCTGTACATCACCTTTTAAATAATAAAAGAATAAAAAATTACAAAAATAAAAAATACAGGATAAGTAGCACCTTTTGCCATCCATAACTATTTTCCGTATATTTAAATAAAATTTCTAAAGAAAAAAAAAAATCCTAAGCTCTTGTTCAAATATAAACATTACCTGTAAAAGGCTTTTGCCTGATTGAACTCATTTTCTTAGAGCCCATTCAGTATCTCATAGGTAGTATTCCCTCCATTTTTAATCAACATATTTATAAAAATCTACAGGTAAAATGATACATACTTATCAAGTACAACATATTTTACACATAGAGTGGTTAAATCTAGCTAACATATATATCGCAGATTATGATCATTTTTGTGGTGAGAACACTCAACATCTACCCTGTACTCTCAGAAGGTAGATTAAGAGTTTATGCGTAAGACCCAAATTTACAGGAGGCCTAGAGATTTAATTGCCAAGACTTCAGCAATGGTATTGGCAAATATCAAACTTAGGTCTTTGTAATTCTTAGACGTTTTGCCATGTTGCCACAAAAGCCTCATGAGCATTACGAGGATTTCAATTGAACACTAGTCTGAAAAAATGAGGTTTTGGTGAAATTGGAAAAATAATAATAGGATGTGAGATTAAAACTCTGTTAATCTTTATTCTTGATGATTCTTTCTACTCCTATTCCTCTGAAAATCTAAAACGATAGAATCTCAAAATAGATTTCAAAAATTCAATACCTCTCAAATATTCAGATGAGAATATACATGCTTCCCAGTAGTAAAGAGAGGAACAAGTAAGTTATAAGAAATAGCCCAAATGCCTATGGTCTGAAGTCCTGTCGCACTCTTATTCTTCTCATTCCATACCTGTGGCTTTAGAGTAAGTTTCCTGTGATCAGCTGACAGAAGAAGAAACTGGGGCCTGCTTTACAGAACCTTCTGTGTGATATTCAGGCCTGCCGGGCCAGCCGGCAGGGGAGCAGGAATCCTGACTGAGGGGCGGCGGGGATAAGGAAAAGGAAAAATAAGGCAAGAGAAAAAAGACAAGAGACAAAGATGGGGTACGGGAGGTCTGCAGCCGCAAGGTTGAACCTCAAGACTGCAGCAACAGTTTATTCTTAACTTCCAGCTTATATGCAGTTTTGGAACCAGGGAATAACATAGGGTTGTTAAAATTCCAGAACACAAAGAGGCTTTGAAGTTTACAACATTTGATTACAGTAAACACAAGGTAACAAAGCAATTCCGGACAGTGGCTGTGGACTTTGCCTTTAGCATATCCTGGCGGTAACAGCACAGCCAGAGGTCAGGAAGAGCTTAGCAGCTAGCTCGGCTCCGGACAATTCCCCCGTCTTTTTATTAAAAGAAGCGAACCCGCCTGTCTTAGGTGGGGTGGGTACCCCAGCCCGCCTTACCCGTCTTAGGGAACAACTTCAGAGCAGTGCTGAAGGCCCTGTCTTAGGTCGGTCTATGGATGGCACCGCCTCATACCCGTCTCTGGCTGCGGTTCCTCTCGGGGGAAATTCATTTACTTGGAGCTTGTTCTAGTCCGGCTATTTGTCTATGGAGGTGAAAGAGATCTAAGGACAAGTTATTATGGTGCCAAATACCATTTAGATGTGCTACAACTTGTTCCCAAGGATAGCTCGACCCATTATACTTATGGAGGGTCACACAAATAAAGTCAAACCCTGCATGACAGCGCACCCGTTGCAAAGTTTGTAAGGCACGAATTTGTTCTCCCAGAGACAACACAGATTCATATAATGCTTCTAACTTTTGTTCTACCTTATCATCAATCCTGCCTTGAAAGTGCAGGGCTTGCGTGGTATTATGAGCAAGCTGATTAACATGGTGAGCTGTCTGCACATTTTGTGTTAAAGCCACAGTAGCCGCTGCAGAAGCAGCTAAGGAAATAAAGGCCAAAATTCCTGCTATTAATAGCCCTACAAATCGTATAGGGCGCATAAGTTCTTTTAAATGTTTTAACACTTGAATACCTGTTTCTTTATACCAAGCTTTAGATAAGTTTACAGGAAGCATAACAAATGGTGGTTGCTTAATAATAAATACAGAATCAGTAAGACCACTATACAAGCAATTTGTAAAAGAACAGTTAGTGCAGGTAACATTGAAATACATGGCTCCTATAGAAATATTAAAAGGTCCATACATAATAGCATAAAGGGGTGTTACACAACTCATAATATTTTTTAAAGAAGTAGACGTGGGCCAGGAGATATTGTTTAGGGAAGCCACTAACATCAAGACATGGCGTTGAGGGCGTCCATTCATCCACCACAGACCTGGGTTGAACTTGTTGGTGAGATTAGCTCCAGACCAGTCCATCAGCTGAGAATTAGTTCCTGAAATATTGGTTATAAAAGGGTGATCATGTCTACACTTTACGGGGTGCAGTTCTCCCGTGGGTTCTACAATTTGAGAGGAGTTGATGCAGCGAGGTATCATGAAGGACGAGGTAGAATTGGCATGTACAGGAAACCCAGTAGGCAATGAAGTCATTTGTATATTATATACTTGACTATTATCAGGAATCCAAATTCTATGATTTATGGATTGTATTACAGTACAGCCTGGAATATAACTGTTGGAGTCAGTTGTAAAGCATAAAGGGGTTCCAATGCCAGAAGCTGCAAAATCTCCCATCTTAACGTGCTGGACAAAAGGGTCTGGAGCTGTACCATATGCTGATCTGTTGACATGGATGAACACCTCAGCTCCCTCCCAGGTCGCGGGGTGCACAATCGGTGGAACTGGCATGTAAGCCCAGTGGGTCAGCGCTTGTACCATTCTGATGAGTTTCCACAATCCGAACACAGCACTCAGGTAGCCAGCGGGCATCATTTTCATCCTGTCAAAAAACACAGACATGTCCTCGACCCCATGTACCGGATCGGGCCCGTGCCAAGCACTTGTTAAAGGATCTTTCCACTTAACTTGGGCAAAAGCTCTTTGCTCTCTTTTCCCAGAACCGCTGTGCTGCGAAGTGGCCATTGCAATCCAAATTTTAAAAAATTTAGTATGAATAAAGTATAAGAAAGTATATTAACAGGAGAGAAGGGGTATAGTTCCCCCCCCCCTTTTAATTTAGAAGTTTGGTGTTTTAACAAACCGTTGGCCCGTTTGACAATTTTTTGACCATGAGGGTTATAGGGAATTCTTGTAGAGTGAACAATTTGGTAAGATTTGTAAAAAGTTTGAAAAGTTTGTCCAACATA
The DNA here is from genome assembly GCF_023159225.1 of Perognathus longimembris pacificus. NCBI lineage: Eukaryota > Metazoa > Chordata > Mammalia > Rodentia > Heteromyidae > Perognathus > Perognathus longimembris. The sequence goes on along the minus strand of NW_025959827.1, from coordinate 19,631 downwards.
TCCTGGACCATTATTAGTTTTAATTTGTTTAGGAAGTCCCATAGTAGCAAAGCAGTGTAAGGCATGGGAGATACAATGTTTTGCCAGCTTCCCCGCTAAGAGGAGTAGCCATAATAAAATTAGAGTAAGTGTCTATGGTAACATGGACAAAGCGGAGCCGTCCAAAAGAGAGGATGTGGGTAACATCCATTTGCCACACATGGTTAGCCGCTAAGCCTCCAGGATTAATCCCATTGGAGGGCACAGGCAGGAAGGTAGCACAGTTGGGACAAGTTTTTACAATTTGACAAGCTGCTTTACGAGTAATATGAAATTGCTGACGTAAGGCACGACTGTTTTGATGGTGGGCAGCATGTGATTGCTTTGCCAAGTCAATTTGAGAAAGAAAAATTTGGGTAGCCTCATCCGTAACAGCATTGCCCTCCCTTAATGGTAAGAAGAGGCAAAGTGAAGTAATTTGTTGGAGGGACAATGATGTGAAATTGTGCCCACAAAATTGTCCCAGGCAATGGCCCAGGAATCACAATGAATATAAAGCCATTTTTGCTGCTGCAAAGTGTAGGGTATATAAATAACCTGTGGATCTCGTCCAAGATACTTACAAGATTTCACACGGCACATATGGACTAAGGTGGCTACCAATTCATAATAAGGAATTAATACTTTTGAAGGAGTAGCAGGCAAGGAAAACCACAAAAGGGGGTCCCTTCTGCCAAAGGACCGCTGTTGGAGAATGAGATATAATTAAAATATAAGCTTCCCAAGAGGCTGAGTAATCTATATAATTTATATGTTGGGAAGAAATGGCAGAATTTACTATGCTCAACGCTTTTGCTGCTTTAGTTGTCATTTCTCTGGGAGATGTAGGGTCAGGGTCCCCCTTTAATAGATCAAACAAGGGTTTTAATTTAGCTGTGGACTATTTAAGGTAAGGGTGAAGCCAATTAATATCTCCCAGAAATTTTTGAAAATCATGCAAAGTACGCAAATGAGATGTCTTAACCTGTAATTTCTGGCTAGTAAAATAATAAGGACCCAAAATATGACCAAGATAAGTATACGGAGGATGCTCTTGTACCTTTTCACTAGCTATTATTAACCCAAAAGAGGTGAGATCTTGTTTTAACTGTCCAAGGAGTCTTATCCAATAAAGCCCCTTTTTATTTCCAAATAAAGCAACAGGAGAACAAAAGGAGTAGAGTTTACTTGTAAGTTGCTAAGAATTGACCAACAAGTAGTTCCCAGAGTTTTGTTGTAACACTTAAAGAACAGCTGACTGAATGGGATCCATGTGCCATTAAGTCAAATCATATTGTTTAACCTTACCTTACTGGCACGTGAAAGAGAAAACAAATGAATAACAATAAAAGTCTCAGCTTCAGTGGATCTGAAGTGGCTGTGTCTTCCATCCCAAATTAGCAGGCCAGCAGGAGAGATGGTTTGCATCTGGATAATTTTTTAGTAGAGTTTCCTGGATAGGCTGTCACATTTCCTGCTTGTTGCCTGTAAATTTCTACACACACTGGTTAAGGGCATTCTTAAACAGATTTTAGAAGGCTTGGGCCTTTAACCATCTTTCTAGTCACAAAATCCACATAGATTGAAGGCTAACCAAGTCTGCTCTCTGTAGCAGCCAGGGCAGTTTCTGAGTCACAAACAACTCCCAGTTTAGAAGCCGACTGTGGAGGCAGCTTTCTGTAGCCATAGACTGCCACGGTCCACTCAGCTAGCACACATGTCAACCTGTATCCTATAAAGCAAAATGTTAATTTGGGGTCCGGAAAATTTAGGTTAATAGTCACACCTGTGCAGTTATTTTAAAATGACTCTGGTCCCTTGATCTTAAAGAGTTTATGAGAGCACAGCGAAAAAAGAGAAAAAAAAAATGGAGAAGTAAAATCTTAGTCTATACAAAAGAATTGTCAGGATTAGATGTACACTTGACTCTTAGCATAGATAGACATAAAAAATAACACACTGGTTGTACATTATTGTACTTATATTACGTGCTGAATGTTAGAACCTTTTGGAGTTTTTCTTAGACACATTTGTTTGCTCCCAAACATGATCAGTTTGGGTTTAAAACCTGTTTTTGTTTTGTTTTTAAGTTTTACCAACACATAGACATAGACATACATACACATACAGACAATGTGCACACGTTTTGGGGCGCGCTTAGAATTGTTCTTTAATTGGCCATGTAAGTTTTTCTGGAATTCCAGTGGCAAATGATATTATTTTGCCTATATTCTAGAACCACGTGGTTAGATAGTAGACAAACAAACAAACAAACAAAAAACTTTTCAGCAAACCAAAATTTTCAGATCATCCGAGAAGCCACATTTTGAGAAACCAGTTTAGCTCACAAACGGAGTATATGGGAGACAGGGTATGAACACAGACAGTGAGCTCACAGTAAGACACCTTCATCTTCCAGCATTTGAATTGTAAGGCACCTTTGAAATGCAAGGCCACAGGACTCCAAGTCTCTGCCCAGCCTCCAGGAATTTGGCATGCTTGTCACCTGGGGGATGGGCAGGCTTTCACTCCAACCAGTCCTGTTGTCTACCATGTGCTCAATGCTAGAGAAAGCTTATGATTTAGCCAAACAAGCAGAATTTAACTAAATCTCCAAAACTTAATCATCAATAACAAGAATAGAAAACCTTTCTTTGAGTCTTTTAAAGCAGATGTTAAACAAATATCCATACCCGTCCTATGTCACAGGCAGAGTTTAGAGGGAGGCAGAAAAAGAGATAGAGAGAACTTCATCTGCCTGAGCGCTCATAGAAGTTAGGTAAGTCCTGCAAAATATTCCAAATATATATGATTGGGCTCAAACTTGAGCAGCATTCCTGAAACAATTTAGACTTGACGAGCAACCTGCTGAGCTGAACTAGAGATCAGTTATCTCCAAACACCCACAATTGCTGATCTCCTTGACCTAGCCCAGTGGATTTATGGAAAAATGTAAGCTCCAGGCTAATGGTCACTCACCCTGGTTGGGGTTTTAAATCTGTCCTGGTGGATGGAAATAGAGCGCTGGGTCAGGACAAGTTACCTTGGTGGTGTTAGCATTTCCCTAGCCTCAGGTCCCTTCCCCCTGCTATCAGCCTGCATCTAGGAGAGCTGTAAGTCTGCCAGTACTCCCTTTAAAGGAGTTTGTTGTTCTGGATGAAGCTGTGATAATAGAGCTATAACTGATTTTAACATAGTCTCAACATAGGTCAATCTATCTTTAGTAGGCTTATTGAATAATTTCTCCTCAGAGTCTGAGCCATCTGAGTCTTCCTTAATGTCTAGCTCAGTGGGTTCAGGTCTTGTTAATTTTCTCAGCTCTTCCCAGGCAGCAGCATACGCTCCCAGAGCTGGGCAACACTCATCAGGTCCCTGTTCAGTTTCTCCAATCGACTGATCGAATTTAATCTATTCATGGCTAAGATCTAAGCAATCTCGGACCAGAAACCAAAGAATAATAGCATCCACTGAGGTTTTCTCAGGGCCAGTTGCATCACATTGTTCCCTTTTTTTTTTTTTTTTCCAATTTTCTAACAAGTTTCTAAGTTATTGGTTCCTTCCTCCAGGAACTGGGGGCATGCTTTCTCAATAAAATAAAAGAAACGTTCTAAGTTACATTGGCCAACTTTCACTGCCCGGGTATTAAGCATGCCTTTGGGGGCCTGCATGTATAGCATGCGGCTATTACCTTGTCCCATAATTTATTACTCCCGACGATACACTCTCCTCCCGCTCTCCTTCCCAAGCATTCGGACGTCCTTACCTGAGCGGGGGTCACCCGCCGTCGATCCCAGGTCTTCAAGTCCCTGTTCCAGGCGCCAAACCTGCCGGGCCAGCCGGCAGGGGAGCAGGAATCCTGACTGAGGGGCGGCGGGGATAAGGAAAAGGAAAAATAAGGCAAGAGAAAAAAGACAAGAGACAAAGATGGGGTACGGGAGGTCTGCAGCCGCAAGGTTGAACCTCAAGACTGCAGCAACAGTTTATTCTTAACTTCCAGCTTATATGCAGTTTTGGAACCAGGGAATAGCATAGGGTTGTTAAAATTCCAGAACACAAAGAGGCTTTGAAGTTTACAACATTTGATTACAGTAAACACAAGGTAACAAAGCAATTCCGGACAGTGGCTGTGGACTTTGCCTTTAGCATATCCTGGCGGTAACAGCACAGCCAGAGGTGATAATGAAACTAGGTGCAGGTTTGACTCCCGACATCTTGGCGACATCGGCACAGCCAGAGGTCAGGATGAGCTTAGCTGCTAGCTCGGCTCCTGACATTCAGGCACCATGTAAGAGAAGATAGTTGTAGCACTTTGACTCTGTACTAGGATGACCTTGAAAGGACGCTGGTAAAGGGAAATTCTCTAGGTGGGCAGAACATTGAGCAGTGTCTCTGTTGGTTGGCTTACAGGGAAAAGGGGCCAGTTGAGTGACTTTATGGATGTATGAGCTCTTGTGTGAATTGTTTGGCTAGCTGGTTAGGGACTTAGAAGAGGCATGACTGGAAAATTGGTCACAAGGAAATTGGGGATGAGGTAGGTGGTAGAACTTGCTGAGTGGGCACAATACCAAAAGATAACCTGAGTGGAGGATGATGTTTGTAATTAAGTGAAAAGATTGCTCCTTTTTGTGGCTAGAAATCATCCTTTTTCCCATGCCACTCCTGTTCTTACACAATGGAGCCATGTGCAAAATGGCCATGAACCACTGGGTGGGGACTATGCATGGCTTCGAAAGCATGACTGACTCGCCATGCTGACCCAGCTATGGCCATTGCTGATTGCCCAGTCAGCTGACCAAAGAGATGAGTAGTGGTGGCTGATAGGGTACTGTTTTCCAGAGTGATTGAAGCTAATGATGGTGGATATATTTCTTCGGATCACTTTTGTCATAGAGCAGTATTTGTTCTTACTGGAATTCTCATTTCCTATATATACACCTTCCTTGCATGCAATGATTGTGATAAATTACCATCCATGGACTTATAGAATGTCTGATCTGCCATCATGGTATTCAAATAGCATTGCTTCTGGTCAAGGGACTCACCTTCCAGCAAAGGATAGACATAATGCTCATGGTGGTAGAATTCACTGGTTTGCTATGACATCCTGCAGCTGCTGGCAGGACAGTGTGGTGGAAGACTTTGTCATGATGCCATAACTCCCATCAAGCCTACCAAGCTTCCCCAGGAGACTGTGATACTGTGAATTGAATAGGTGGGATTTTTCTCTGAAATTAGAATCAATGGATTGAAGAATCATATGGTGAACATGGTAGTGACACCACGATTACTCTTAGTGACCCATTAACAAAATTTTTGGTTCCTGTTCCTATGATCTTACTTTGTGCTGACCTAGAGGCCTTTGTCCTAAAGGAAGGAATGTTTCAATCGGGAGACACAATGGTTCCATTGAACTGGAAGTGAATTCTGCTCCCTGGACGCTGTGGCTTTCTCATGCCTCTGAATGGACAAGCAAAGAAGGAAGCTACTGTGCTGGCTGGGGTGATGGATCTGTTTGCAATCAGGGGGCATCGGATAGCTACTTCCTAGTGTCTGGGTCCTAGAAGATCCCCGAAGGTGCCTTTTGGTATTAACGTGTTCTGTGATTAGGGTCGATGGAAAACTATTTTTTTTTTTTTTGCCAGTCCTAGGGCTTGGACTCAGGGCCTGAGCACTGTCCCTGGCTTCTTTTTGCTCAAGGCTAGCACTCTGCCACTTGAGCCACAGAGACACTTCTGGCTTTTTCTATATATGTGGTGCTGAGGAATCGAACCCAGGGTTTCATGCATGCTAGGCAAGCACTCTACCACTAAGTCACATTCCCACCCCGATGGAAAACTATTACAGTTACCATATCTAATGGACTATCAGTTGTACAGACCCTTTAAGAATGAAGGTTTGTATTACCTGGCCCAGTATAAAACCATAAGTAGCTTGGTGAGACAAAGGGAAAACAGAATAAGTAGAGAGAGAAAGTAATTATAAGTAACCACAGGTGACCACATGGGCAACTGTAAAATAATTGTCAGGACTATGTCTTCTTTATTTACTTATGATTGTATTTGTGCATTTAGGAGTTTTCTGTGCACATATGTAAATATACTAAGCCAGTGTTCTCCTTAAGTTGCTTGTTATGTAACCTAAGAGGTATCGTAGTGTTAAGTGTTGTTAATTTGACATCACTTGCTTTTTTTTTTTTAATTCGGTTGGTCATGGGGCTTGAACTCAGCCTGAGAGCCTGCCCCTGAGCTTTTCTCCTTAAGACTAGCACTCTACCACTTTGAGCTCCACTTGTGGATTTCCAGTGATTAATTGGAAATGAGCATCTCAATGGATTTTTCTTCCTGGGCTGACTTTAAACTTTGATCTTCAGATCTCAGCCTCCTGAATAGTTAGGATTACAAGTGGGAGCCACCAGTGCCTTGCCTGGTACATCCTATTATTGCACTTAAATGATTGGATCTTGTGAAGTATAAACATTGCCCATGTACTGGTGTGTTCCTTCTGGAGAAAGGCTAGTTTGTCTGGTTATATATGTATGAATTATGATACAAGGATGCTTGTTACTGTCAGTATTGAGAGATTGGGTATAATGTAAGATGATGTATATTGATAAATATGAGCAGATTTGTGGTAGTTAATTGGTTTATGTGTCAATTTAAGTTGGCCACAGGTACTGAGATACTTAATTCAACCTTATTCTGACTGTGTCATACTGATGGCATCTCATTAAAAACCTTTTGAGAGATATCTAATTTTATTTTTTTTTCAATTTTTATTATCAAACTGATGTACAGAGAGGTTACAGTTTCATACATTAGGCATTGGATACATTTGTTGTACTGTTTGTTACCTCGTCCCTCATTCCCCCCTCCCTCCTCCCCCTTTCCCTTTCGCCCCCTGAGGTGTTCAGTTCACTTACACCAAACATTTTGGCAAGTATTACTTTTGTATTTGTTTGTCTTTTTTTACCCTGTGTCTTTCAATTTTGGTATTCCCTTTCAATTTCCTAGTTCCAATACCAGTATACACGGTTTCCAATATACTCAGATAAGATTACAGAGATAGTGTAGGTACAACCACAGGAAGGTGATACAAGAACATCATCAATAATAGAAGCTACAGATACATATGGGATATTGAAAGTAGTTACAACTGTGATATAACAATTGTTTCCATAACATGGAGTTCATTTCACTTAGCATCATCTATGTGTTCATAAGGGTATAGCTATTGAGCCTTGTGATGCTCTGCTATGACAGGACTAAACCTGTACTAATTATTCCCAATAAGGGAGACCATAGAGTCCATGTTTCTTTGGGTCTGGCTCACTTCACTTAGTATAATTTTTTCCAAGACCTTCCATTTCCTTACAAATGGGACAATGTCATTCTTTCAGACAGAAATATAAAATTCCATTGTATATATGTACCATATTTTCCTGATTCATTCGTCTACTGAGGGGCATCTGGCTTGGCTCCAGATTTGTGCTATGACAAATTGTGCTGCGATGAACATTATTGTGCTGGTGGCATTACTGTGATTTTGTTTGTGGTCTTTTGGATAGATACCCAAAAGTGGGGCTGCTGGGTCATAGGGGAGTTCTATATTTAGCCTTCTGAGAATCTCCATACTGCTTGCCAGAGTGTCTGAACCAGTTTACATTCCCACCAACAATGGATTAGGGTTCCCTTTTGGCCACATCCCCTCCAGCAATTGTTATTGTTAGTTTTCTTTATATAGGACATTCTTACTGGGTGAGATGGAATCTCAGTGTTGTTTTGATATGCATTTCTTTCATGGCCAGTGATGTAGGGCATTTTTTCATATGTCTCTTGGCCATTCTCATTTCCTCATCAGAGAAGTCTCTTTGTAAGTCTTTAGCCCACTTGATGAGGGGGCTATTGGTTCTTTGCGGTTTTGTTTTGAAAGAAGGTAATTTTTTAGTTCTGCATATATTTTAGATATGAGGCCTTTGTCTGTTGAATGTCCAGTAAAGATCTTCTCCCAGTCTGTGGGCTTTCTGTTTATCTTGCGAGCTATGTCACTTGCCATGCAGAAGCTCTGCATTTTGATGCAGTCCCATTTGTCCAACCTTTCTTTGATTTGTAGCGTTTCTGGGTCTTTGTTAAGGAAGTTCCGTCCTGTGCCAAGGAGCCCAAGTATTTCTCCTACTCCTTCCTTTAGTGTTTTCAGGGTGTCTGTTATGATTTCGAAGTCTTTAATCCATTTGGAATTGATTTGGGTGCCGGGTGACATATAAGGATCTAGTTTCAGTTTGTTGCATGTGTTGAGCCAGTTTTGCCAGCACCACTTGTTAAAGAGGATATCTTTCTTCCATACTATTGTTTTAGCTCCTTTATCAAAGATTAAGTAGGCATAGTTCTGTGGGTTCATTTCTGGGTCTTCAATTCTGTTCCATTGGTCTTCAGGCCTGTTCTGGTGCCCATACCAAGCTGTTTTTATTACTATAGCTTTATAATACAGCTTGAAGTTGGGTATTGTTATTCCTCCAGCACTGTTCTTTCTGCCTAGGATTGTTTTTGCTATTCTAGGTCTTTTATTGTTCCATTTGAATTTCTGGATTGCTTCCTCTATTTCATTAAAAAATGGTGGTGGGATATTAATGGGTATTGCATTGAATTTGTAGATAGCCTTTGGCAATATTGCCATTTTGATTATATTAATCCTCCCAATCCAGGAGCATGGGAGGTTTTTCCATTTCCTTACTTCTGACTTAATTTCAATTTTCAAGCTTTTAAAGTTCTCATATCTAGTTTAAAGGCAAGAGAACCAGTAACCGGGTACTAGACAACTAGGTGCCCATATTCTTAGCTGCTCTGGAGGCTAAGATCTGAGTATTGTGGATCAAAGTCAGTGTGGGCAGGAAAGTCTGTGAGACACTTATCTGCAATTAACCACTAAGAAGCCAGAAGCTGAGCTCTGGCTCAAATGGTAGAATAGTAGCCTTGAGCATAAAAGCTCAGGGGCAGCACCCAGAATCCTGGGTTCAAGTCCCAAAACTGGCACCAAAAAAAAAAAATGACAAAGCCAACTACTTACTGACAACAAAGAGCTCATTCATCTAAGCATGGACCTAGAATTCTAAACACTAACCCATTACTCTTCTTACTAGATACTCATCTCCTGAAATCAAAAAGGCTTAGGGTCCTTTTTCCTATTTATTTAGCCCATGTAGCCTCAGTATTTTCTCAAAAAGAATCAAGATTTTCTTTTGGTAAATTAGACCATTTGAACCAAATGATGGTAAATTAGAAAGGTATGTGAATTTTAGCTATTCCAAACTATCAAAAACACACAGTAACCCAGTTTCCTTGCTCACAAATAACTTTGTTGATAGATGAGAATCGGATACTCATTGGAGCCATTTTAATGAACCCGTAAGATTTAAGAATAATTCATATACTAAAGTATTTCAAAACAGTTCACTTGAAACACTTAAGTTATAAATTTTTGTAATTTAATGTATTTGTTTCTTTTTAGAAAACTCTATTAGATAGAAAGATGAAAGGTGAAGTTGAATCTCATCTTGATCAAATTGTACCACATAAAGTGTTAGCATTGGAATTAGGATAATTTGCTATGTTGCACTTATTTACAGTTTTATTTTCCCTATTTTTAGATGTTAAGATTGACTTTTAATTGCAGAGAATAAGATTATTGCCTTTATATAATCAAACTTCTAATATGTATCGAGCCTTTGGTGGACAAAGTCTAGCTCATGAACGCACTCATTATCAAAGGAGATGCATTATGCTTTGGGATGTGGGAAGATAATGGGGTATTATCACGACATGAATCTTGGATTTCAGTTATATATATGCATATATACGTATGTATATATACATATATATACGCATATGTATACACACATATATATAGACACATATGTATATGTGCATATATAGAGAGAAAGTTTGTTAGGAGAGAGCACATGTAAAGAATTACAATGTATGAGGATCATTGTGTTTCATAAAAGAAGTCCATGAACAGCATTCTATGAGACTTGGGAGAAAAGAGTTGTTACTGTTGCCTGAGAAAGGTTCATGGATATCTGTCTGGAGGTGCTGGCATTTGATCTCTGATCTTAAAGCCAAACTAGATTTGAACAAGAGAGTCTTTGAGGGTTTCAGTCATGCCTATGAATTAAAGTGGGTAAATGATCTAGTCTTTATACAATGTCTCGCACCAAGTAGAGTGTCAATAAATGCATGAGGGGGGCTGGGGCTATAGCCTAGTGGCATGAGTGCCTGCCTCGGATACACAAGGCCCTAGGTTCGATTCCCCAGCACCACATATGCAGAAAACGGCCAGAAGCGGTGCTGTGGCTCAAGTGGCAGAGTGCTAGCCTTGAGCGGGAAGAAGCCAGGGACAGTGCTCAGGCCCTGAGTCCAAGGCCCAGGACTGGCCAAAAAATAAAATAAAATAAAAATAAATGTATGAGGATTAAGTGCATAATCTGCAAGTTGACTGTTACTGCCTGCTTGTCTGCCTTGTGAATGATGTCAGAGAAGTCACTGGAGAACATTTTCCCAAGAGCTAACTTGCACAATGTTTCTTCACTTACCAAGGGCTTTAACTGCTTTGCTTCCCCGTATTCCAATTCTCATAAACATTGGCCACCATGCTTTGTCTCTAAAACATGGTGCAGCTGCTGGGTGGTCCTTCTACCGACCCCTAACAGAGTCAGCTGTTCACCAGAGAGTAGGATTGATGTCTGACCAACAGATGATCCCGTGCAGGGAATGAAAGGAGAGGAGGGGCTGCTGGGAGGCAATTCGTGCAGTGGCTTGGCTTGATTGTATTAAACGGGTAGAGATGGATGGAAGCTTAGTTTCAAGCCAGTTCTGAAGATAGGTAATTTGTGTCAAATAGTTCTGAAGTGCTGTATCCATGGAGGGAAGTGGAGTGGAGAGCCGAGTCCAGTGCCATTATAGATTACATGCTTACAGCCTGGGTAGCAATGAGATTTTAACCTTCACGTAGGACCCAGATATTCATGACCCATGTCATCAATAGACCAAGGTTGGTATAGGTTAAAAAACTTCAAACTACCTTAGCCAAGGACTAGACCAGTCATCGTTTTAACAATTCTGTAGGATGTGTGAAAGGGGAAGATGATTTTGACAGGAAGACCGTAAGTGCTTTCTCAGGTGTTTCCCCTCTCTCTAGCATTTGTCTCTCTGAGTGTTCTTCCTTGCTCAAACTTACATTCTCTTTTATGACATTTTTCTTGATTGTCTTCTTTTTCGCTGGTCTCTTCCCCTCAGAATCCTTTCTTCCTTGGGCTGGCAAGAACAGCCCCCATGAATTTTACTGGATCTCTCTCTCTCTCTTTCTCTCTATTTTTTTAATGTCTTGATATTGACGTTGTCCTCTGTTTGGAAGAAACTTCTGTGTTGACTTTCACCTCTGGGGTTTTGAGTTGTAGTTACAGGGTGGTCATCCCAAATAAAATGTGTTAGTGTCACCTTCTACATCGTACCTCCAAGACTGATTCTATTGGCTCATTCTATTCCTCCTGATAGCCGCCTACTGTTTTATTTTCTGTCTTGCTGTCATCCAGTTCATGCTTTTCTATAAGTCTTACATTTGTTACTTATATTTTTTTACTATCCTTGTGACGTAATTCCTTTCTTTTTTTCTTTTTTTTCAAATTTTTATTATTAAACTGATGTACAGAGGTTACAGTTTCATACATTAGGCATTGTTTGTTACCTTGTTCCTCAAACCCCACTCCACTCTCCCCCTTACCCTTTCCCCCCCTGAGGTGTTCAGTTCACTTACACCAAACATTTTTGCACGTATTGCTTTTGTATTTGTTTGTCTTTTTTTACCCTGTGTCTCTCAATTTTGGTATTCCCTTTCAATTTCCTAGTTCCAATACCAGTATACACGGTTTCCAATATACTCAGATAAATTACAGAGATAGTGTAGGTACAACCACAGGAAGGTGATACAAGAACATCATCAATAGTAGAAGCTACAGATACACATGGGACATTGAAAGTAGTTACAACTGTGATATAACAATTGTATCCATAACATGGAGTTCATTTCACTTAGCATCATCTTATGTGTTCATAAGGGTATAGCAATTGGGCCTTGTGATGCTCTGCTATAACTTGCCTAAACCTGTACTAATTATTCCCAATAAGGGAGACCATAGTGTTCATGTTTCTTTGGGTCTGTCTCACTTCATTTAGTATAATTTTTTCCAAGTCCTTCCATTTCCTTACAAATGGCATTTGTTACTTCTAAAGGCCTTGTAGTTATTCCCAATCAGCATTGTATATAGCTTTATTTAGGCTCAAATGACAACTTTTAGGCTATTATGTCTAGTAATCTCTGAGCTGTGTGTGTGTGTGTGTGTGTGTGTGTGTGTGTGTGTGAGTGTGTGTGTGTGTGTGCTCTTGAGGTTTGAACTAGGGCCTGGGCACTATAGCTGAGCATTTTTGTTCAAGTCCAGCGCTGTGCCATTGGAGCCCCAGCTCCCCTTTTGCTTTCTGATGATTAATTAGACGTGAGTCTCATGGGCTTTTCTGCCCAGGCTGGCTTCAAATTGTGATCTGCATATCTCAGCATTCTGAGTAGGTTCATTACAGGTATGGACCATAGGCACTCTACTTTTTGTTTTCAACAGACAAGAGCTGATTATTGAGGAACAGTGAGGAGAACTCTTACTTTTGAGCTGGTTTTGATTGCATTTTTTTTCTTCTTAAAAACCTGAATTGACTGCTTTTCCTTTAGTCCTTCCTGGTCTGATACTAAAAGCCTTTCACAATGGAGCTCCTTTCCATATTCCCAGATTTCCCTCTTTTCTTTTCTTTTTTTCCCCTCTGTGATTTGTTCCCGCTAGTATGGAACACGCAAACAGCCTTCTAACTTCAGGCCTCTTGGAGGCCAGTTCAGATACTGGTCTTCCTGTCCAAAACTAATTTCTTCTTCCCCTGAACCTTTAGGTTACTTTCTAATGATAGCCCTTATTTCCCTTATTCTGCCCTTATTTCCAGGGCTGACTTTTGTGTACTTTTTGTGTCAACTTCTTGAAGGTTTGGCTTCATTTTGGTTTTGTGTTTCTGTCCTTCCTACACCATAAGACAGAGTCCCTGATGATTTAATAAGTTTGTAAAAAATATGTAAACTCATGGAGAAGTTTAATAGTGTCTACTCAGAAGAAATGAGGAGATAGCACAGTAGTTTCAGTCTGATAGAAACACTGAATTGGGAATCACTTTAATCCTAAAATATATCTAAAATCTTAAGATTTGTTAGTCAAGTATGCACTCAGAATTATGTTAATTTAAGTCATTTGTATCATTAGAGCTAAATCATTATACACTTAGAAGGAAAATCCAAACAGTGACTCCTCTCAAAACCATTTCAGAGAAAGCCAGAATGTTTTGAGATAGGATAGTATTCAAGTATCACTGATGAGAATACCTTTTCTTCTTACATTGAGTGGGTATTTACTAGTCAAAAACTCCTTATGTAAATAAAAACAACTTAGTCTCCAGAGTTTACCTTTACTTTATTTGCTTATTGCTAGAATTTGCAGTTCTCCATATCTACCACAGTTATATCACCTTATAATTTGGATTTCCTATCTTTGTAAACCTTACAAAATTTGACGTTTGTATGCATTAACTTGAAGACCATTGGAATATTGATAGTTATACGAATCATTGTTTAAAACATTAATTCTGAGAAGACAGAAATTTTGAAATAAATGCTGTCGTGGAATCCATTTTTGTGCTTAAAAAAAGTTTTCCTGTGACTTTGGATGCCCTTATCATAGTTAGTACTCATTTCGAGTATTATTTATGCTTTTACTCATCCAACTTTTTTTAGTATTTAATAAAATGCAATTAGCAGATCATCTGTTATAAAATGGTAGCTGTCAGCCCAGCGTTTGCATACTTCAGTTCCCCATGGGCCAGAAAACATGACTTTCATTCTGTAGCCTTAGCCTTGACCCTGCCTGCTACAATGCCTTCTTTCTTCTGGTAGAAACACCTGCACAATGCAAGTCATCCTGTCAGTCTTCCTCCAGCCCTTGTGTTACAGTGTCATAGTTGATGTTCACAGGACCTCTGGAGCCGCAAATCCCTCCCATGGCCATTCTGCTGGGGCTGGCTTGGGCCAGGTTTCTAGGTAAATACAATTTCCACCTCCCCTCCTGCTCCATCCTCCCACATCCTGGCTGAACCCGTGTGGGACAGCTTGCCCACCGCCTCAGCCCTTGCCAGACTTGGAAGCGGCCAGTGTCTGGATCTGCCACCTCTCTCGCCCTCCATGTCATCTGTCTTCCTGACAGCACAAGGGAGATACAAGAAAAACAGGTCAGCGGATCCGGGCATTTCCTCCCTGGGCAGGTTTCCACTTACCTCTTGTCTGCCCTCTTGCCTTGGCCTCTCTCGCCCAGATCACTGCCTGCTACTTCCTGCTATTGGGCAGCCAAGGATTATACTGGCTATTGGCAGGAGCTGGCAATCCTGGTGCCCGTGGCTCACAGCCATATGTTTTAGGCTCCTTCAGGAAGCTCTGCTAAGACACCAGGGAAAGGGATATCTGACCCTTCCCTGCCGTGACCAAGGCACACTAGCACCCAGCAATGATATTCATAGGCAGCATCATCACTGTCATGCAGATCTCCAAGAGCAGAGGCAGCTTGGCATCAAGTACGGAGACCTTTGTGTAGCGGACAGCACAAGAGGGGAGCCTTCGCCATATGATTGGTTTCCGGGAACTTCAAAAAACAAGTAACGTGTAAACACTTTGAACTCCCTCTGTCCAACCTCATACCTGACACACTCATGCAACCACACATGAACAAAAAATAACTCACAGGTGAGCCGACTCTCTCTCTCACTCTCTTTCTCTCTCTTCCTCCCCGCCACCCCCACATGCTCACTATAACACACTGTGCCGGGTCCTCCTGGATCTACATCCACATACCTATTTGCACATATGCAGACTTAGGCTTAGGAAGCACACTCTTGTACAGCATCAGGAACACACGCATGTAGGCAAGCAGGGGCACACACACGCACACGTGAGCGCACCCAGTACACAGTGGCTTGGAAGGTGCTAAGGGGTTTTCGAGGAATGTGTCCTACTTGCTCAAGTCCAGGGTGTTGTTCTCGTGGTGGGCGTGGCTAAGGAGCCCAGCGCTGCTTACTGGACAGTCCATTGGCACTTGGGCCTCCCCCTGCTGTCCTCACCAGTCTCCCATTCCCTGAACCATGCAGCTTCGGAGACCTGGGTAGCAACAAACTCTTCGGGAAAGCAATCAAGGCAGAAATGTCAATGTAACAGGACCACATGATTACGCCCCAGTAGTGCCCCAACCAAGGATGGCATTCGTTACCACTCAGGTCTACACCCTAAAGCACAGCGCTGCGCGCAGAGAATGGGGCAGGCCTGTGCCCCAGAATCCCTTGCCTCTTCTCCCTTCTACTTGGTCCCAGGGTGGTGGGGCGCCCAATCTGGCCTTCCTAGCCACCACCTGCCATCTGCAGCTGAGTTCCTGAGGCTTGTCCCCTGCACACATACCTCCTTTGCTGATAACTCCCTCCGAGTTCTCTCTCCTAGCCCTCCTGTCCCTGCCTTGCTGCTCTGGACTGCTTTCAACTCACACATGCCTCTGCGTCACTGCCTCTTTGCCTCTGCCTCTGCTTCCCAATTTCCCCCTCCTCCTCTTGAGGTTCACAGGCTGCACACCTCCCCATGCACCTCTTCACTTCTTCTGGGGAAATTACAACTGCCTCACCCTGGCCTAGCCCTTCTTATCTTCTCCAAATCTCCCTCTGCTCTCACCCTCTGCACACCTGGGATCTCTCAGTCCTCTGGTGAACACCAATCCCCATTTATCTAATCTGTTGTCTGCCTGCTCTGTGCCCAAGCCCCTCTGCTCCTTTTCTGTGCACAGGAGGTTTGTGACAAAGGTAGGAGGGAAGTGGCACTCCTTTCCTGCCTTCTGGTTTTATGACTGACATCCGATTGGTCTGGAAACGGCCTCTGCCCCCCTGGCCAAGACCACCTGAAGACCTTGCCTGGCTTGCTAGGCAGCAGCCCTGTTTTTTTCTGAGCAGGAAGGACTGCACATATGCGACCCACTATGCAGAAAAGCCTCCAGGGGGTGGCCGGATGTTTTGTTTCTCCATTCCTTGCCCACTTTGTTGATGTGTGCTTTCATTTGCATTCCAACAGGAACAGCCTTAAGGGAGGGGTAGTGAGGCTGCTTAGAGGTAGGCAGTTGGTGCTCACAGGCCAGTAGGGCCTCCTGGTGCCTCACTAACAGTGCATTTGCACCTGGGGTGCTGGGAAGCCTCTGGGCAGTGCCCATATGGTTTGGAGCTCTGTGACATGGCCAGGTACTAGGCGCCTCCTGCTGACTTGAGCCAGCGTTTCAACTGGAGTTGCCATAGCAAAAAGGACACAGGGCCCCTTGGGGGTTTGCTGTAAGTTCTCACTAGTTCTCAAAGGCCTTCGGGATGCACAGGATGTGTAGAGCCCCAAATCCCTCCCCTGGCCATTCTGCTGGGTCCGGCTTGGGCCAGGGTCCTAGGCAAATACACTTTCCACCTCCCTTCCTGCTCCATCTTCCCACATCCTGGTTGAACCCGTGTGACACAGCTCCCCACCGCCTCTGCCCTTGCCAGTCCTGGAAGTGGCTGGTGTCTGGATCCGCCACCTCTCTCACCATCAACATCATCTCTCTTGCTGAGAGCATAAGGGAGATACAAGGTTAGCAGGTCAGCGAATCTGGGCATCTCCTTTCTGCGCTAGTGTCTGCTTAACTCTTGTCTTCCCGCTTGCCTTGGCCTCTCTGGCCCAGATCCCTGCCTGCTACTTCCTGCTATTGAGCAGCCAAGGATTATACTGGCTAGAGGCAGGAGCTGGCAATCCTGGTGCCCGTGGCTCACAGCCATATGTTTAAGGCTCCTGCACGAAGCTCTGCTAAGGCACCAGGGAAAGGGATATCTGACCCTTCCCTGCCTCGACCAAGGCACACTAGCACCTAGCAACAGTATTCGTAGGCGTCATTGTCACTGTCATGCAGATCTCCAAGAGCAGAGGCAGCTAGGTATCCCTGGCCTCATGCCCGGAGACCTTTGTGCAGAGGACAGCACAAAAGGGGAGACTTTGCCAAATGATTGGTGTCTGGGAACTTCAAATAAGCAAGTAAACATGCACACAATTGGAACTCCCTATGTCCAACCTCATACATAACACACTTATACAACCGCACATGAACAAAGAATTCCTCATAGGCGAGATGACTCCCTCTCTCTCTTTCTCTGTCTCCCTTCCCGCCACCTCCACATGCTCACTCATAACACACTGTGCCGGGTCCTCCTGGATCTACATCCACATACCTATTTACACATACACAGACTTTGGCTTAGTAAGCACACCCATGTACAGCATCAGGAACAAACACACACGCATGTAAGCAAGCACGGGCACACATATGCACATGCGAGCCCACCCAGTACACATTGGCTTGGAAGGTGCTAAAGGGTTTCCGGGGACTGTGTCCTACTTGCTCAAGTCCAGGGTGATATTCTGGTGGTGGGCGTGGCTAAGGAGCCCAGCGCTGCTTACTGGACAGTCCATTGGCACTTGTGCCTCCCGCTGCTGTCCTCACCAGTCTCCCATTCCCTCAACCATGCAGCTTGGGTGACCTGGGTAGCAACAAACTTTGGGAGAAATAAATCAAGGGAGAAGTGGGAATGCAACAGGACCACAGGATTAGGCCCCAGTAGTGCCCCAACCTGGGAAGGCATTCATTACCGCTCAGGTCTACACCAAGAAGCATGGAGCTGCAAGCAGAGAGCGGGGCAGGCCTGTGCCCCAAAATCCCTTGCCTCTTCTTCCTTCTCCTTGGTCCCAGGGTGGTGGGGTGCCCATCGCGATCGGTCAACCTCGCCTTTCTTGTACGGTGCAAGTCAGTTCGCTTTTTGGCGGGAACTGACCAGGAGGGCCTCCTAACGGAGGCTCAACCTGCCCACCTTGATCTTGGGTCTGCTCCTTTTGCTTCTTCACAGGAGCCAGAGGATCAGCTTAGGAGATCTCCATTTTGTAAGTCTTTTAAATATCAGGCCTGTGTGTATTGTTTCTTCTGTTTTATTGGAATTGTTTTACCTCTTGTTATTTTGTGGACTGCACAACTGAGGAGACTGATAAGCATGGGCAACGTCCCTTCCGCTCCCGTGGACTTGACTTTAGCCCACTGGAAGGAAGTTACTCACAATAATAGTGTAGAGATCAAGAAAGGAAAGTGGGTGACTCTCTGCTCTTCTGAGTGGCTCACTTTCAAGATGGGTGGCGACCAGAAGGGACTTTTGACTTGAGTACAATTCTCAAAGTAGTGGACTATGTTTTTAATTCCTTACATAGTCACTTCGAAAAAGTTGGTAGATATCACCTTCTCTGGGCCCCTCCCGTGAGTCCCTCCCTTCTCCTTTTGTGTGAAAACTCATTTTGTTTTTTAAACACAAAGAGAAGTTCAACCACCTGTCACTCATGGTCTCAATTACTTGTGGTAATACTCAGTTAGCTGCTGTTACTGTGGTGGCACTTACCAAAAACTTCATAGAGTATATTAATCAGCTATAATGTCATGATAGTATTACCATATTACTGTACAGTATTAGAAAACAGATACACAGCAGATAGTGCTTAGAAAATTTCTAAGTACTGTATGTAAGCATTTAGGTTCTTTTTTTTTTTTTTTTTTGGCCAGTCCTGGGCCTTGGACTAATGATTTCTCATTAGTATTACCAGGAGGGTTATATACTTAATTTAATGTTGTTTTTATTTTGCCAGTTCTGAGGCTTGAACTCAGGGCTTGAGCATTGTCCCTCAGCTGCTTTTATTCACACACACACACACAGCACTACTTCCACCTTTTTCTGTTTATGTGGTGGGGAGGAATGGAACCCAGGGCTTCATGCATGCTAGGCGAGCACTCTGCCGCTAAGCCACATTGCTAGTTGAATATGTTGGGTCTATTTATGATTGTTCATTATGCCAGTCCTGAGGCTTGAACTCAGGGCTTGGGTGCTGTTCTTGTGCTGAAGGCTAGCAGACTATCATTTGAACCACAGGTCCACTTCCAGCTTTTTTTGGTAGTTACTTGGAGATCAGTCTCATAGACTTTCCTGCCTGGATGGATTTGAGCTGTGAGTCTCAGCTCATAAGCTTCTGAGAAGTTAGGATTACAGGTGAGAGCCACTGGCACTTAGCAGCTACTTTTTTGTTTTTGTTGTTGTTTTTACAAACTGATTGTAAAGATAAATTACAATATTTTAAGTGATGAACTGCTTTTCCTAATTCAAGTATTTTGGCATATTTTCTAGTTAATCAGTTATGTAGATGTAAAACATTACTTGGAAGATTGTTTGTGTTTATTATGTGGAAGACAGCAATTTGCTTTCCATAATTGTTCATTCACTTGTGAAATATCTTTTCCTTCTGTAAACCAGTGTAAAGCTACACAAATAGGTATTGAACTATTAGAATCTTCTCTCTTTCTTTCTTCCTCTCTTTCTTCCTTCCTTCCTTCCTTCCTTCCTTCCTTCCTTCCT
>NW_025959826.1:0-30249 GCF_023159225.1 Perognathus longimembris pacificus | reverse complement strand
TGAAGGCTAGCAGACTATCATTTGAACCACAGGTCCACTTCCAGCTTTTTTTGGTAGTTATTTGGAGATGAGTCTCATAGACTTTCCTGCCTGGATGGATTTGAGCTGTGAGTCTCAGCTCATAAGCTTCTGAGAAGTTAGGATTACAGGTGAGAGCCACTGGCACTTAGCAGCTACTTTTTTGTTTTTGTTGTTGTTGTTTTTACAAACTGATTGTAAAGATAAATTACAATATTTTAAGTGATGAACTGCTTTCCTAATTCAAGTATTTTGGCATATTTTCTAGTTAATCAGTTATGTAGATGTAAAACATTACTTGGAAGATTGTTTATGTGTTTTTTATGTGGAAGACAGCAATTTGCTTTCCATAATCGTTCATTCACTTGTGAAATATCTTTTCCTTCTGTAAACCAGTCTAAAGCTACAAAAATAGGTATTGAACTATTAGAATCTTATTAAACCATGTATTGTGCTCTCTCTCCTCTCCTCTCCTCTCCTGTCCTCCCCTCCCTTCCCCTCTCCTCCCCTCCACTCCTCTCCCCTGTCCTCCCCTTTTCTCTCCTCTCCTCTCCCACCACCTGTAGTAACAAGGTTTGAATTCAAGGCTTCATCCTGGCATGTATGCCCACTCAGCTGGTATTCTGCCACTTACACATCTAGCCCAGCATTTCACTGGTTAATTGGAGATGGAGTCTTTTGGACTTTACTGAATGGGCTGGCTTTGAACCCTGACCCTCTGCATCTCAGCTTGCTGAGTATCCAGGTTTACCGGTATGAGCCCCAGGTGCCTGGCTAAATCATGTGTTTTAATTTTAACACATTTTGTTATGTTCAATGTACATGGCTTAGAAATACATAATGACAGTAGTTTGTATGCAGCAAACTACATTATTCTTAGAGAATTAGAGAACTAGAGTGCACATTTTGGTATTGAGATTTTCTTTAAAAAAATAAATGAGTAGAACCCTTGAAAGGACAATGAAATATAATATGATGGTCCCATATGTATATGAAGAAGTGTGATGTAAAACACAATGAGTTGCATGGTCCTAGATGCTATGAATTCTGAGGATCCAACAATGAGGTGTGAGCTTTCATACAGCTCGGCTTTCTAAAAATTGTTGGTAATTGATCTTACATTAATTATCTCATTTCATTCCTAAAACATCCTGAATATTAGATCGGGTATGTATTGAAATCATAATTTGCGTATAAGAAAACATGGCTTAATGTATGGATCTGTGACCCCTCTGTATATCACTTTGACAATAAATAAGTAATTATATATATTTTTTTTAAAAAAGGAAAACACATTGAGAGGCTGCTGGCTACTCCAAGTGGAGGTGATGGTGTCTTTCTAATTATAAGGCTGAGTTTTTTTGCTGGCACATGGTAGCTGTGAGGATTATTCTAAAATAAGATTCCTGATCAAAGATGGCCTTTAGAACTTTTGATAACATTGAAAACTACTAGGTCTATCATGATTGCTCTCAACCAACTAATTATGCCTATTTAGAAGTAATAATTATATGAGAGTTCAGCATTTTCCATTTTCTGAAAAACAAGAAATGTAAGGTTAGACTCATTTTCTCTATACTGATGATGATGTAGGAGCTCAATGTAGTTCAGTGCCAATGTGATCCTTTTAAATAGGACCATATGAAGTTCTGCCTGATGCTTTGCTCATTTGAGCTAAATTTAAAAATTGAAGTGTTAGGGTCTTTTTTTAATAAGTTAGCAACATATTTCTAACAAATTTTTAATCTTTTATTGTAAAACTAGCATTTTGTGGATTCTTTGTTGTTGTTATTGTTTGTGGGGCATGAACGCAGGTGCTGACCCTGAGTTCACTCACTATCTTCCTTTCTCTCTTTCTTTCTTCCTCTCTTTCTTTTCTCCCTTCCTTCCTTCCTTCCTTCCTTCCTTCCTTCCTTCCTTCCTTCCTTCCTCCTTCCTTCATTGCCAGTCCTGGACTCAGGTCCTGAGCACTGTCCCAGGCTTTTGTTTTTGTTTTGCTCAAGGCTAGTACACTACCACTTGAGCCATTGCTCCACTTCTTGCTTTTTGCTATATGTGGTGGTGAGGAATTGAACCCATGGCTTCAATGTATACAAGGCAAGCACTCTACCACTAGGCCATATTCCCAGCCCTTCTTCCTTTCCTTTCAAGGCTAGTCCTCTGTCTCTTTGAGCCACAGTGCCTCTTCCAGGTTTTTGTTTTTGTTTTTTTTGTAGTTAATTGGAGATGAGACTCTTTAACAGACATTCTTGTCTTCACTGGCATTCAACCATGATCCTCAAAGGTCAGCCTTCTGAGTAGCTAGGATGACAGACAGGCATGAGCCACCAGCACCCTGTACATTGGGACACTTCTAAAATGTATGTCTTATGCTTAAATACCTCTTCTCCACTGCCTTATGGAAGGAGCCCAAATTGACCCCAGCTTCTTTTTAATTTTCACAATGCTAATGGCATTCAGCAGCAGGAATTCCTGGTTTCTAGAGAGTTGTTCTCTTCCTGTGTTCCTGTCTCTGTCTCTTCTTCCTGGAATCTTCCCCATTGGTATCTGCCTGTCAAATGGCTACCCATTCTTAATGAACTACTCAGATGTGAAGTTGAAATGATAAATCTTTGCTTTCCTTGGCCAGCCCCGCCCCACCCTGGCGGTTTCCTGTTGTTTCTGCTTGGGGCACTGGAAGGCTCAGGCCAGGGCAGGACGGGCGATGGATGGGGGGCTGGGTGGGGCAGAGCGGACAGGCGGGACAGAGGCAGTGGAGTCAAAACAGGGTAAAATGATACACGGGTGTGCAATTTGCAAGCTGGGGGTTCTGGGTGCTGAGTGCTAAATACTAGGTAGCTGGGTGCTGGGTACTGGGTGCTGGGTGGCTAGGGGCTGGTTACCTGGGTGTCTGGGTGCTAGGTACTGGGTGCTGGGTGGTTGGGTGCTGGGTGACTGGGTGCTTGGTAGCTGGGTGTTGAGTAGCTGGATGGTGTGGTCTGAGTAGTTGGGTGCTGGGTACTGGTTAGATGGGTGCTGGGTGCTAGGTACTAGGTGCCTGGTGTCTGAGTAGCAGGGTTCTGGGAACTGGGTGCTCAGTAGCTGGGTACTGGCTGCTGGCTAGCTGGGTGGCTGGGTTCTGGGTGCTGGGTACTGGGTGCTGGGTAGCTGGGTACTGGGTGCTGGGTGTCTGGGTGCTGAGTAGCTGGGTGCTGGGGGCTGGTTGGCTGGGTGCTGGGTACTGGGGTGATGGGTGCTGAGTGGTTGTGTCCCTGGTGCTGGGTGGCTGGGTACTAGTGCTGGATTAGGTGCTGGATAGCTGGGTAGCTGGGTGGCTGGGTGCTGAGTAGCTGGGTACTGGGTGCTGGGTGTCTGGGTGCTGAGTAGCTGGGTGCTGGGGGCTGGTTGGCTGGGTGCTGGGTACTGGGTGATGGGTGCTGAGTGGTTGTGTCCTGGTGATGGGTACTGGTTGGCTGGGTACTAGGTGCTGGATTAGGTGCTGGGTAGCTGGGTAGCTGAGTGGCTGGGTGCTGAGTAGCTGGGTACTGGACGCTGATTGGCTAGGTACTAGGTACTGGGTGCTGGGTGGTTGGCGGCTGGGTGCTAGGTACTGGGTTGAGTAGCTGGGTGGCTGGGTGCTGACTAGCTGGATGCTGAGGTCCAAATAACTGGATACTGGGTGCTGAGTAGCTGAGTGCTGGGTTGCTGGGTACTTGGTGCTGGGTACCTGGGTGGTGAATTGCTGGGTGCTGGGGACTGGGTGCTGGGTGGCTAGGTACTGAGTCGCTGGGTGCTGGGTACTGGTTGGGTGCTTAGTAGTTGCATGATGGTAATGGGGGCTAGGTGCTGAGTAGCTGCATGCTGAAGGCTGGCATCTGGGTGCTGAGTAGCTGGGTGCTGGGTGGCTGGGTGCTGGGTACTGGGTAGCTGGGTACTGGCTGGCTGGGATGCTGGGTACTGGGTGCTGGGTGGCTGGGTGCTGAGTAGCTGTGGACTGGATGCTGATTGGCTGGGTGTTGGTACTGGGTGCTGGGGGGTTAGGTGCTGGGTGGCTGGGTACTTGGTAGCTGGGTAGCTGTGGTGGGTGGCTGGTTGCTGGGTAGCTGGGTAGTGGGTGGCTGGGTGCTGGGTACTGGTTCGCTGGGTGCTGAGGGCACTGAGGGTTGAGTACCTGGGTGCTCAGTACTGGGTGCTGAGTAGGTGAGTGCTGGCTGGGTACTGGGGGTTGGGGGTGCTGAGTACCTGGGTGCTGAGGGCTGAGAACCTGGGTGGCTGGGTAATGGGTGCTGGGTGCTGAGTAGCTGGGTGCCGGGTGGCTGGGTGCCGGGCCGGGATTCGAGCCCCAGTCCCCCTCCTCCCCGCCCTCCCCTAGGCCCCTTGCCTGTCCGTGTGTCCGTCTGTCCGTCTCTCTCTCAGTTGTCCCTGTGTCCACCCGTCTGTCTGTCTGCCTCGGTTTCCCTGCCCATCCGTCTGTCCGTCTGTCTGTCCCCAGGCCTGGACCCTGTGAGCCTGTCGCTCTGTGCGTCCGTCCATCTGTCTACGTTCATTGGTCCCTGTCTGTCCGTCCATCCGTCTGTCTCCTTGTCTGTCTGTCTGTCCGTCTGCCCATCTGTCTGTCCATCTGTCTCTCGCTGCATGTCAGTCTGTCCATCTGTCTCCCTGTTCGTCCATCTGTCCGTCTGTCTGTCCATCCGTCTGTCTGCCGTCCGACTGTCTCTGTGTCTGTCACACTGCTTGTGTGTCCGTCTGTGTGTCCGTCTGTCTGTCTGTCCGTCTGTCTGTCCATCTGTCTCTCTCCCTGTCTCCCTATTTGTCCATCTGTCCTCCCTGTTCGTCGTCTGTGTCTCTGTCTTTCCATCTGTGTCTTTTCGTCCATCTATCTGTCCATCTGTCCGTCTGTCAGTCTCCCTGTCCATCCGTCCATCTATGTCTGTCTGTCCATTTGTCCGTCTCCCTGTCTGACTTTCCATCTGTCCGTCCATCCGACTGTCTCCTTGTCTGTCTGTCTGTCTGTCTCCCTGTCTGTCTATCTCCCTGTCCATCTGTCTGTGTCTCTCTAGCTGCCTGACTGTCCACAGCCGGTCTAACCGTCTGTCTGTCTGTTTGTCTCAGTCTGTGTCACCCCGTCTGTTTGTCTGTCTGTGTTAGTGCCTGTTCCTGTCTGTGTGTCTCCCTCCCTGTCTCTGTGTCCACCCGTCTGTCCGTCTCTCCCTTCCCCTGTGGGCAGCCGAAGCGACAGACAGTGAGCCAGGCCCTGCGGCCCAGAGAGTGACCAAGCACCCAGCACCCCTCACGGAGGCACGGGAGGAGGACTGCGCGCCTAGCACACACACAGGAGGACTGAGCACCCAGCACCTCGTGTGGAGGAACGGAAGGAGAACTGAGCGCCCAGCGCCTCCTGTGGATTCATGGGAGGAGGACTGAGCATGCAGGCCCTCGTGTGGGACACAGGACTAACTGCCCAGCACCCACATGAGAAGACTGAGCACCCAGCACTTTGTGTGGAGGCACGGGAGGACTGAGCACCCAGCACCTCATATGCAGACACTGGGGGAGGACTGAGCACCCAGCACTAACAAAGGAAGACTGAGCACCCAGCACCTTGTGTGGAGACGCCAGGGGGGACTGAGCACCCAGCACCTTGTGTGGAGATGCCGGGGGAGGACTGAGCACCCAGCACCCACGCAGGAGGACTCAGTACCCTAACCATGGGTACGTGTGTGCATGCGGGGGGGGGGGGCTGGGGTGACCCGGGCGGCGCCATGATCAGGGCCCAGGCTGCAGGCTCAGCTCCACCACGGGCCATGGCTCCGCCTCCTCCTCCACCTCCTCCTCCTCCTCCTCCTCCTCCTCCTCCTCCTCCTCCTCCTCCTCCTCCCAACCCTACCTGCCTCAGTGTCTGTACCTTTTGGCTGGTTTCACTCAGATTATGGCCAGAGAATGGCTGAAGTAAATAACAGGAATGAAGAAAGGAAATGTATGGTGATTAGCAGTTCTTTGAGGGAAATGTTTACCTTTATTCACAAACAGTGTATGTGTTGGTAGTTTTCTTATTGCCAGAGAAAGATAGTGTTGATTCTAAATGTTAGTTTTTAACATGAGAATCTTAAGCATTATATGTCATAACTCTAAAAAATGTTAGGTGTTTCAGAATCTTTCAAAAATATTTATTGTCTTTTTTCTCCTTTATTGTCAAAGTGAAGTACAGAGGGGTTACAATTTCATATATAATGCAGTGAGTACATTTCTTGTCCAACATGTTAACTCCTCCTCCCCTCCACATGCCTACCTCTTCCCTCCTGCTTCCCCTTCCACCCACGAGTTGTATGGTTGGTTTACACCAAATGGTTTTGTGAGTATTGTGTTTGGAGTTGTTTGTATTTTTATCCTTTGTCTATTGATTTTGATATTTACTTTCTCTTCCCTAGCTCTAATACACGTATATACAGTATCCAGGGTGCTCAGATGAGATACAGTGATAGTGGGGGTAAAACCACAGGAAGGGAATACGAGAGAAAATAAAAAGGGTACGGATTCATATCGCATGTTGAAAATAATTACAATAATGATATACCACTTGTTTCCATAACATGGAGCTCATTTCACTTAGCATCATCTTAAGTGTCCATAAGGGCATAGCTATTGGGCTATGATGACTTCGGCTTTGACTAGCCTAAACATGTACTAATTATTCCAAAAAACATGTACTAATTATTCCAAGCACCCAGCACCCCTCACGGAGGCACGGGAGGAGGACTGAGCGCCTAGCACACACACAGGAGGACTGAGCACCCAGCACCTCGTGTGGAGGAACGGGAGGAGAACTGAGCGCCCAGCGCCTGCTGTGGATTCATGGGAGGAGAACTGAGCGCCCAGTGCCTCCTGTGGATTCATGGGAGGAGGACTGAGCACCCAGGCCCTCGTGTGGGACACAGGACTAACTGCCCAGCACCCACATGAGAAGACTGAGCACCCAGCACTTTGTGTGGAGGCACGGGAGGACTGAGCACCCAGCACCTCGTATGCAGACACCCGGGGGAGGACTGAGCACCCAGCACTAACAAAGGAAGACTGAGCACCCAGCACCTTGTGTGGAGACGCCAGGGGGGACTGAGCACCCAGCATCTTGTGTGGAGATGCCGGGGGAGGACTGAGCACCCAGCACCCACGCAGGAGGACTCAGTACCCTAACCCTGGGTATGTGTGTGCATGCGGGGGGGAGGCTGGGGTGAACCCGGCGGCGCCATGATCAGGGCCCAGGCTGCAGGCTCAGCTCCACCACGGGCAATGGCTCCGCCTCCTCCTCCTCCTCCTCCTCCTCCTCCTCCTCCTTCTTCTCCTCCTCCTCCTCCTCCCAGCGGAGGACAGGGGGAGGTGCACGGCTGTCCGGCTGTCCGTGTGTCCATCCGCCCATCTCTTTGTCTGTCCGTCTGTCTCCCTCTGTGTCTGTCCGTCCATCCATTTGTCCATGTGTCCGTCTGTCTCCAGGTCTGTCTGCCCGTCTGCTCATCTGTCCATCTGTCCATCCATCCGTCCATCTGTCTGTCTCCCTGTTTCTCCGTCTGTCTGTCTGACCATCTGCTCAGTGTGTTTGTCCGTCTGTCTCCAGGTCCATCTGTCCATGACTGTCTGTCTCCCTGAGTGTCTCACTGTGTGCTCATGTCTGTCCGTCTCCCTCTCTTGTCTATCTGTCTCCATGATGTCCATCTGTCCATCCGTCCATCTGTGTCTTTTTGTCATCTGTCTGTCTCCAGTTCTGTCTGTCTGTCTCCCTGTCCACCTGTCTGTCTGTCCTGCTCATCTGTGTCCCTGTCTGTCTGTCTGTCCATCTGTCTGCTGTGTGTCTGTCTGTCCGTCTCCCTGTCTGTCTGTCTCCATGTCTGTTTGTCCATCTGTCTGCCTGTCTCTTGTCCATGCCTGTTTGTCTGTCTCCAGGTCTGTCCATCTGTCTCCCAGTCTGTCTGTCTGTCTGTTCATCTGTCAGTCCATCTCCCTGTCTCCCTGTCTGTCCGTCCGTCTGTCTTCATGTCTGTCCGTGTCTCGATTCCATCGCTGTCTGTCTGTCACCGCCCAAGCCCCCAGCCCCCCATGTCCCTCTGTCCCTCCTTCCGTCCGTCTGTCCATCTTCACCAGTCAACGTGTCGCTGACACAGGGAACGCGGGCGCTCAGGAGCCTGCAGGGCAGACGGACGGACGGGTGGATGTGGGCTCGAATCCCGGCCTCCCGCATGGCCCACAATGCGTTGCGTTCCCCCCCCCACCCTGGGGGCCCCGGGTTCAGATTCCTGCTCACCTCTGACAGCCCCAGCCCAGGCCCAGCGACCCCAGTGCTGCCGAAGCAGCAGGTGCAGCATGGCTGGCCCGGATGGGACCCTTGAAACCTCCGACCGTGTGGGTGTGCACACACTCGGGGAGGAAGGGATGGGAGGGGGAGGGGTCACATGAAGTGGGGAGGGAGGGACACGTGACCCTCAGCTCCTTGCCCCAGCCCTCCCCACACGACTCCACCTGCAAAGGCTCCCCCCCATGTGAGGCCTCTGAGGACACTTGAAATCGCCACCTATCCACCCACAGGCCCAGAATGGTCTTGGGGACACTTGAAACCACCCCCCCACCCAGATCCCCATTCCCCCGGGGACACTTGAAACCGCTGTGGGGACACTCAAAACTGCCCTACATCCACTCACAGGCCCAAGGTTTTCGTGGGGACACTGGATACCGCCCTCCATCGATGCACACGCCGAGGGTTGCCTTGGAGACACTTGAAACCACCCCCTAAAGAACTGCCCCCATCATGGGACACTTGAAACTGACCCTCACCCAGACCCCCTCCCCTTGGGGACACTTGAAACCGCCCTCCATCCACCCACAGGCCCAGGGTTGCCTTGGCGATGCTTAAAACCGCCCCCTACAGAACCACTCCAACCCGGGGACACTTGAAACCGCCCTCCAACCACCCACAGGCCCAAGGTGGTCCTGGTTACACTTGAAACCACCCCCCCAAGAGCCCCTCCCCATTGGGATACTAGAAAACACCCTTGGGACACTTGAAACCGCCCTGGGTACACTTGAAACCACCCACCACAGACCCCTGCCCACCCTGGAGACACTTGAAACGAATCGCCCCAGACCCCTTTCCCCGGGAACACTTGAAACCGCCCTCCATCCACCCACAGGCCCAAAATGGTCCTGGGGACACTTGAAACCACCCCCCACCCAGAATCTCTACTCCTGGGGACACCTGAAACCTCCCTGGGGACAGTTGAAACCGCCCTCTGCTCCCCAAACTCCACCGTGTTGCTCCAGGAGCCCTAGGTCAGGGTGCGGGCTTCCCTGGCCCGGATGCACAGGCCTGGTGAGGCCCGGGTTCGAGGCCTGGCAGGGCGTAGGTGTTGTCTGAGCCTCCCAAGACCTCAATGTGGGGGGAGACTCGCCATGGGGCAGGGGTAAACTTAGGCATGGGGCGGTTCCAGGAGCACTCACCGGGGAGTCCTGGGAGACCAGCTGGCCACCATGCTAAAAGAACAGAGCACAGGCCTCAGTCAGCACTGACTGCGGGGCAGGGTGCTGGACCGTGTACTTCTGGGTGATGTGCTTAGTACTCCCACGTGCTGTGTGGAGTACTCCCCAGTGCTGGGCTGAGTACTCCCATTTCACACTAATCCTGAAACCCACCTCTCCCAACCAATACTGGACTGAGTAGTCCAGGGTGCTACAACCAGTACTCCCTGGTGCTGGACTGAGTACTCCCGGGTGCTGCACTGAGTACTCCCATCCCTCCCCGGTGCTGGACTGAGTACTCCCATCCCACACCAATCCGGAACCCCACCCCCTCCTGAACGTTGCTGGACTAAATACTCCCCGCCAGTGCTGGACCGAGTACTCCCGGGTGTTGCACTGAGTACTCCCATGCACAGGGGCAGCTGGTACCGGAAGTTGTGCTTGCTCCACTGCCTCCAGGTCCTGTGTGGCTCCCACCATACCTGCCAGCCCCGGGGCCGCAGGCAATGCTCACGTTTCACAGGGGGTCAAAGTGTTCTGAAAACTGCCACAGATGAATGGAGGGACACCGGGTGGGGTGGGGGGGCTCGAAACTGCCCTCGGTGGTGCCAGGGATACTTGAAACTGCCCTTGTGGGTCTTGGGGGACACTCAAAACTGCCCTGGATGCTCATTGGGACAGTGGAAACCGCCCTCCATCCACCAAGGTGCTCGTGTGGACACTTGAAACCGCCCTCAGCGGTCTCGGGGACACTTAAAACCGCCCTGGATGGTCCTGGGAAAACTTGAAGCTGCTTTTGGGGGTCATGGGGAACCCTTGAAATCGCCCTAGGTGGTCTTGGGGATACCTGAAACTGCCCTCCATGCACCAAAGTGCTCGTGGGGATACTTGAAACCACTCTCGGTGGTCTCGAGGACACAAATCCGCCCTCGGTGTTCTTGGGGACACTTTAAACTGCCCTTGGTGGTCTCTGGGATACTTGAAACCGCCCTGGGTGGTCCAGGGGGTACTGGAAACCACCCTCACCAATTTCACGGGCATAGAGCCAGGCGTCCAGGAAGTGGACGGGGCCAGCGGGGCTCGAGCCGGTGACCAGGGCGTAGGTCTGGGCCCAGAGGCCAGCAAGATCGGGGAGGATGCAGCCCACCTGGAGGCTGGACTGGTACATGTCGGCCAGCACTCATGGTACAGGCCGGTCCTAGGGAGTGGTGGGGCATTAGAAACTCACAATGGCCGAAGGGGGGGACATTAGAAACCGACAGTGGCCAACAGAGGTGGCATTACAAACTGACAATGCCAAAGAGAGGCGTTAGAAACTGACAATGGCGGGATGAGCGGGGAACATTAGAAACCGACAATGGTGGGGAGGGGGCATTGAAACCGGCAGGGGTGGCCCCACCTGGAGTCCGGATCCTGAAGGAATACTGTGTCCCCTGCGGTGCCTGCGGCCCCAGTGCCCATGAGCAGTTCAGGGCCTGGGCCTCGAAGACATAACACACAAGGCCTGGGGAAACGACATGGCGGGGGGGGGGGTGGAGGGTGGAGGGCCTGTGGGGAGACTTACCCCTGACCCTTCAACCCCACGACCTCTGACCCTTCAACCCCAAAACCCCTGACCCTTCAACCCCATGTCCCCTGACCCGTCAACCCATGACCCCTGACCAGTTCAACCCCATGATTCCTGAACTTTCAACCCAATGACCCCTGAACCTTCAACATATGACCTGTGACCCCTGACCCTCGATCCCCCCCCCTACCCGGAACTTCAGGACCTCACCCGGGTTTGTGAACCCCAGCCTTTGGTCAGGGGCCTCCTGGCCACAGTGAGTGTAACCTCGAACTCGACTCCCTGGTACCACAGGAGATCCCAGAATTCGCAGCTACATTGTCCGACGGGGAACTTGGAGAGCGGGGGTTCGGTGCCTTGACATAAACCGGAACACCTGGGAGATCCATTCGTCCATCCATGCCTCAACTTAGCCCCCGGAACACCAGGGAATGTGGGCCAGCCCACCCCTGCCTCAGTTTACCCCACAGCCCCCACCATTGGCCTCCCAGGGTGGGGGCCTGGTGTCTCCGTCGTGCCTCGATTGCCCCAACTGTCCAGCAGTGTGACCGACCCCTTGTTCGGGTTCACAACGATGCACCGGGCCTCTGTGGTGGTGGCCACACAGTGCAAGCTTAGCCTGTGGCTCCTGGAGTCGAAGGTCAGGCCCAGGTCAGGTACAGGGTCAGGGGTCGCAGGGCCCAAGGTTGGGGGGGTCTCAGGGGTCAGGAGGGCGCGGGGAAGCTTCCAGAAGATGGTGTGGGAGTCTCTGGTTGGGTGGGGGGGGCACGAGGAACAAAGGTGAGAAGTCAGGATCATCCATACAAGGGTACTGTGTTCGAATCCTCCCTTGGGCTGATGGAGGAACCAGAAAGGAGGTGAGTTACCCGGATGAGCTTCAGCCATGAGGACGAGGAGGAGGAAGAGGGGAGGAAGATGGAGGCTGCAGACCAGGGGAGGATCAGGGCAGGAGGCCTGGACCTGGAGAGCACTGTGGAGAGAGCAATGGGGATGGGTGGGTGGATGATTGGGTGGATGGGTGGAAGAGTGGGTGGATTGATCGGTGGGGGGGTGGATGGGTGGGTGGATCTATGGGTGGGTGGATGGGTGGATGGGTGGGTGGATGAATGATGGGTGGGTAGATGGGTGGGTGGATGGTTGGGTGGGTGGGTGGATGGATGGGTGGGTGGATGGATGGGTGGGTGGATGGATGGGTGGGTGGGTGGATAATTGGGTGGGTGGGTGGGTGGGTGTTGCGTGGGTGGGTGGGGGATGGGTGCTTGATCTCATCCCTCTCTCCTTCCCCCTCCCTCTCCTCCCTGGTGGCCCCTGGGGCTTTCACACTCACTGCAGGCCATTGGCACATCGGGTCGGGTGTGGGGAAGCCAGGGTGCCCGTCTTGGTTCCGGGGGTTTGGGCTGTCAGGTGTGGACCCCCGGGTGGGTGTCCTGGGGAGCTTGGGGCGGCTGGGCCCTGACGTTTCTGGGCTCCGGACGGGGAGTGGATGCCGCTTCCCCTTTCTCGCTTCTCCTGGGGGTTTCCTGGCTCCTGAGCATCTCATTCTCCTTTCTCGGGGATGGGGAAGCCAAGGCGGCACCCCGGTGAGGACAGGCCTTGGGGCCTCGGGGGTGCGGGTGCCATGCACAGACAGACAGACAGACAGACCTGAGTCCTCCTTGGGTGGTGGTGCTGGGTGCTGAGTCCTCCTGGGTGGTGGTATTGTGTGCTGAGGCCTCCTGGGTGGTGGTATTGAGTGCTGAGTCCTCCTTGGGTGGTGGTGCTGGGTGCTGAATCCTCCTTGGGTGGTGCTGGGTGCGTCTCCCAGACAGAGAGACACAGTCCAGTCGGAGGAATGGAGGGGCGGACAGAGGGACGGACATGTGGATTGGGAGACGGAAAAGGAGGGACGGGCGGACACACAGACGGAGAGAGGCGCAGACACACAGACAGACGGACAGACAGGACAACATAGAGACAGACAGGGAGACAGACAGACGCACAAGAGATGGACAGACAGATGGACAGGGAGACAGACACATAGACAGACAGATGGATGGACAGATGCAGGGGGCCCTGCACCCCGGGCGCTCTCCTGACCAGCAGGAGAGGCAAGGAGGCGCGCCCCTCCCCGCCGAGGGTGAACCCAGAATAGGTAATAAGCAGCAAGTCGCCCGCACGCAGCCCAACCCAACCTTTATGCCACAGTTAGATGGTCAGTCGACTTGGGCAGAGTTCAAGACCGCTCTCTGTTTATTGGCGCGAACCCCATCTTAAGTATGGGCAATGGCAGCAGGAAGAGGAGGGGTGTAACATACCTAGTCAGGGGCTACGATTGGCGGTCGGAGCTGTCCGTCAAGGGTGGAAGGCCATGGGACCTCCCTAAGGGGCGGCCTGAGTCTATGTCACTACCAGCAGGACCACCCCAGGTTACTGCCTAGAGCTGCCTTCCAGTTCCGGACCCTGAAGGCAGGCGGGTTAGCCAGGATCCCTCTCCCCGGAGGCGGTGCAACAGTCACACAACTCCAGGGCGTGCACAGTCGGGGCCAGGCGGTGCGCCCCACATCTCCTCCTTTTCTGTTTAATAAGCTGGTGGATGTCCTACTCGAGAAAGTGCCTGTCTTAGGTCGTCCCCCCTGAAGGATCTTACCTGTCATTGGCTGGCCATCCTAGCTCGTCGGGCCACCCTGCCTATGAGGCTTGCCAGCCCCAGCAAAGGAACAAGGCGGGAGGAGAGGGGTCTGTGCTCAAGAGGAGGCCCTGCTATTTCTGCCTCACGCCTGTGCACTCTGGTAGGCTGCACATCCTGGAAGGGGCCATGACCAATTTCATAGGGTTCCCAAATGGCTAAAGGCAGCATAATGCTGCCAAACCACCATTGACTGGACAGCTCTGGCTCATTGCTTAAGAACTAGGGGAAGCCTATTTGCCCTAGCATGGTTAGGTGTAAATACAGAGGCTAT
Organism: Perognathus longimembris pacificus; assembly: GCF_023159225.1. Classification (NCBI taxonomy): domain Eukaryota; kingdom Metazoa; phylum Chordata; class Mammalia; order Rodentia; family Heteromyidae; genus Perognathus; species Perognathus longimembris. The sequence goes on along the minus strand of NW_025959826.1, from coordinate 16,245 downwards.
ATAAGCACAGAGGCAAATGCAAACACAGGTCATGGGGTCTCTCCCACGAGGAGGAGAGGGTAGGGGAGCCACCAGCATTCCTTCCAGAGGGACCAGCCAACACAGCAAGCCTGCAGCTCCCAATGAACAGTACCCACACCTTGCTCCCTGTTGATCTTGCTAGCACCTGGCACTGGACCGTACATGGGGGAATGGAGTGGATCGGGTGAGAGAACAGAAACACTTATTTCCTTGAAGCTTAAGAACATAATGGGAGGGCTGAAAGTGAGGAAGTGGGTGGATGGACCTTGAATAAACATTCAGAACCATCTAGTTCTCCTTCTGTTACAACCTAAAGCCTGCAAGACCAGAGATCTGTCACACAACTCTCCTCTATCTTATTGGCACCAAAAGGGTCCGAGGACATGTTAGATTGTTGCAGAGCCATAAATGAAGTACTCATTTTCAGTACTTGATGCACTTAGGGTACATTTGAAACCCATTTCCCTCTTCTACCTTTACGCTTCTATCTCCCTAACACACCTGAAGCCAAGTTTATCATCCAATTGAGGAGGAAGAGAGCAGAGGAGGAGGAGAGCAGAGGAGGAAGAGAGCAAAGGAAGCGGAGAGCAGAGGAGAGCAGAGGAGCTCAGAGGAGTGCAGAGGAGAGCATTATTTATTTTTGTTTGTTTTGCTCCCAGCTGGGAGGAGAGCCACAGGCTGAGGATGGTCCTTGCCTGCGGGTCCCCGTGCTGAGCCCCATACAGGTCCCTCACCGCGCCTGCCTGGCACCTACTCTGCCAACTACTTGTGCAGCCGCCAGGACTGAACTTTGGAGGACTTGTCGCTACTCCTCTGGCCAGTTGTCTTGGCAGGAGGTAGAAGGTGGCCAGAGGACCCCCCCCTTACCATGCTGGTGAAGAAGCCTGTGGGGAAGGGAGCAGGGTGAAAGGCTGGATCTGAAGAACCCAGCCCTTCCAGGCAGCATTGCACCTGTGCCATGCCCCCGTGCACCACCCTGGCCACCCTCCTCTCCGGGGTGGCCATGATTTCGTGTCTGTAACTTGGGGTGAAAACCAACGACCTTCAGGCGAGGATCCTCACCCTGGAATCTGCTAAAAGGGCACCCTCCGTTCCCCTGCTGCCGGAGAAGGCAGATCAGCTGAAGACCATAGTCAGGTGTGTGAGGCTGGGCCTTGCTCGAGGGGGAGTTGCATGTGGATAGAATTTTGCACAGGTTCAGTCAGTCTACAGGATCCACCCTTACTGGTTATACAGTTGATTTGGGATGTGTGAGCCTCTGTGGTATCTATTTATTCAAGTCCCTTCCTTGGTTTCTCTCCAAGTCTGTGTGGAGGATCTTCCCTCTGTCTTCCTTAAGGATTGCATGTTGCAATGGCAGTAGGGGCTTTGCCCGGCTGTTTAGTTTTGTGGAGTCTGGCTGTCAGCATTCTCAGTTGTATGGAGAATATTCATTGTAATGCTCACATCTGTTTTTCATTTGATAAGGTTAGGCCTTATCAATAGAGAATGGTAAGCACTCTTAAAAGTGAAATAAGCCCATAGATTTAAAAATTCATTTAACTCGGAATTCTTTTCATATTAAAGGTTTTAATAATTGGGAAAAAAAAGTTTTCCTTTGTTTTTTTGGAGGGGGAGAGTTAACAGAGGTTGTGTTCAGATATTGATGAATGGAGAATTGAAAGGGATTCCTTTAAAGATGACTTAGACTCCAGTAGGGAGAGGGTAGTTTTTTCTGCCAGTGGAGAGATGCAGTAGTTGCAGCCCGAATGTGATAAAGTATGTCTACAACATTGGCTGTTATTGATAGGACACACATTGCCATGAGCTGCATTGTTAGTGCCGGAGTTTTGCCTTGGCTGTGCAGGGAGAGGGTGGGGATAGTTGAATAATGAAGAAAGGTATTCCCCAAATCTTTCAATCTATGTCAATGTTAAATTGATTTTTAAATTAAAAACAAAATTATGTCTTGAGTACTGTTAGCATTGGCTAAGATCCATGCACTTACATAAATGCTGTTTGTGCAGGCTATCAAACATTATTAACAGCCACAGAGGAAGAGTCCTGAAGAACTCACAGAACTGGGATACTACTGCTAGCTCTTAATATATCTTCTTTTCCTACAGGAATCCTACGAACACATGGCTAAACTGAGAATCACAGAGAAACACCTTCTGAGTGCAACTGTCCAGCAGGTAAGAAATGAAACTTAACTAGGTTCCATCTAGGGGAGAGCATTTGCAAACAAACGATCATATGCCTGTCAGGTCTACCTGTAACAGTAACAGAGAAAGAATGCAGACCCAACTTGCTTTAAGAAAATCAACATGTCTCCCTTTGACAGATGGTGAGTAAAGCCACAAATATTATTTTAAGCAGCATACCAGTGTCTGTGAGGGGAAAAAAAAGAGCTAATCACCATGAAAAATATTGGCAAGGGGATATACAAATTTCTTAGTATCCCGGATTGAAAAGTCATCTTCAATTTTATTAAATAACTTCAGTGTTCGTGGTGAACCTGGTCTGAATAGCTGTGAAGCCCTGGTGTCTAATGTTATATTAGTGCAGAGTTTCTTGTGGTTATTATATTCGCAAGTGATCTGACCTGTAGGTAAAAATGAAGACTAAAGGAAATTAGTTCTTTATTTTGTTCTCAGTACCTTGCCAGAAATATTCTTCCATGCTGTCCATTTTTCTGTGTAGTTATAAGAAACCATAGTGACAGTGTGTATTAGAAGGATAGAGACGAAAGGGTAGTGAATGAGCACCCCCACCCCCCACCCCCGAATCATTAAATCTTCATTCAGAGACTTCTGAGCCTTGGTTGTTGTCTGTAGACCTAACAATTTAAAAGCTCTTGGAATATGGCCAGGGGAAGGCATTTAGTGGATCCAATATTATATAAGGCATCAAAACTCCCATGAATCTCAAGAAGTTCTTTAGATAAACATGGTGAATGTATTTATGAACATTCTAGTTTCTTTCATCCTTATGCATGGAAAATGAGTCTTTTTCTCTCATATGGAAGAGCTCATTTCAATGTAGTCATGTGCTTCATAATGACACTTCAACCCAAGACAGGTCACAAATATAACAGTGGACCCCTAAGATTGTGTAACCTAGTGATGTCATAGCCAGCTTAGTTTGTGTGAGTGAGCTGTGTGATGTTTGCTCAGCAGTGGGATGGCAACAGCACAGCCCTTAGAACATGCCCCAGTTATGATTAAGCTGCAGGTGACTGTGAAAAACTTTGCGGCTGCTGTTCACTGCTGGCTCACGCCTGTAATCCTGGCTACTCAGTAGGTGGAGATCTGAGAATTGCAGTTCAAAGCCAGCCTAGTCAGCAAAGTCTATGAGACTCTTATCTCCAACAAAGTAAGAAAAAGCTGGAAAAGGCACTGTGGCTCAAGTGGTAGAACGCTAGCCTTGAGCACAGAGAGGCTCAGGGATAGCACCCAAGACCCTGAGTCCAAGCCCCAGGACTGGGGATAAAAAGGACTACTGCCTGTAATTTCTTATAGTTTGCGGTTGGTTTTTGTCTCATGATAACTAGTTCAGGCACAGTTTAGACTTTTCAATTTTCAGGTTATACAGCATAAAAGCTTTTAGTATTTGTATTTAGTATTTGTATTTGACCATCTTTGAGATATATTATTTTTTCAGTGAAGGCTTTTGATGAGAAGACAAAGCGTGGATGTTTGACATTGTGTGTTTCATCCTGAGTAGTTGAGAAAGACCTCAGAAGTAAGATATTCAAGGGAAGAACTTTTCCAGGACAGGAATGAAATCACAGCTGCCCCTGCCCCATAGAGATGATGTTAATTTCCCCGACAGTGGGTAGGGTAGGTATAGGACTTCACAAATCACACCTGGCAGGAAAGAGCATCTTTGAATATACAAAAAAATCCAGTACACGGGCTGTGTGTATGTGGGGAGCTTAAATTTAATTTGGAAGATTCATAACAAACTTGGTAATATGTTGAAAAGTGACCACACCGAGTTCTATTTCCAGAGGAGATACTATTGTTTTTTATGATGCTTCATGTAGGCCAGTGATTGAACTCTTGTCATCTGGGAGAAAGCTATTATCCTTAAGAGTTTGCTGTATATTCCCTGGGATGATTATTACAGACTTTGTTTTTCCATCTTGCTTTTTTTGGGGTCAGTCCTGGGCCTTGGACTCAGGGCCTGAGCACTGTCCCTGGCTTCTTCCCGCTCAATGCTAGAACTCTGCCACCTGAGCCACAGCGCCCCTTCTGGCCGTTTTCCATATATGTGGTGCTGGGGAATCGAACAGAGAGCTTCTTGCCACTAGGCCATATTCCCAGCCTGTTTTTCCATCTTAATGTGATAAATGAATAATAAACAGCAATTCTCTTGGGTTGTTGTTTATTGGTTGCTCTATCACCTGCTTTCCTTCTTGCCACCACTAGAACTCTGCATTACATCAGTTTTTACCTGGCTCCTTGGGAGGGAACTCTGAAGGGGCACATTCAAACACACAGAACCAGATGGGGTTTTTGGTGAGTTACAGAAATAAACTCAGTTCTGCTTGTCCAATAACAAGACATCACCCAAACGCAGGCTTTGTGTTAAAAGATTCTGGAGAAAACCAGCTGATGCAGGATTATCTTAGGGAATGAGCTGGCTGGCCAAAAGGGCTTAGAAAGAAGATATGGCACTTCCCACCTGATTTGGCTGGAACCTCTGTTCGCCATGTGTGACTAAGACTTGTCACCCAGACATCTGTTTGCAGGACAGAGTGAGACAAGTGTGACCTCAACTCAGTTCCTGTGGACACATGCCCATCCATTGAAGTTGACACTCTTGATGACAGGCTGAGTCTCAGAGCCAAGGGTCGGTAGCAAAGAAGCAAATTTGTGTTGTTTGTACTCACTGATGGCTTCTGCTAGAACTCAGGTCTTACTGGGGTTTTCCCAGGTACCCTCTGTGGGAAGGCTTTGAGGACGATTTATTGAATGGCTTCTCACAGTAGGAGAGGCTCTTTGTGATTTACTTTCTATAACTAGGAGAGTTTTAAGTGCTAGCAATCTTAGGATTTGTCCCCTGGGCAGAGGGACTCCAGAGCTAGAAGCCTAATAAGGAATCCAGAATGAGCTGGATATGTCTAGACTGCAATCGTAGATCTGATACTAAATAATGGTGTGACTGTGATCAAATGAATGCACTTCATTTTTTCACCAGGAAAAAAAAAGACTAGAAATTCCTTCTCCATTTTACGATTTATGTAAATTGTTTGGCATATTAGTGTTTAGAGCTTAAATAATACTTCTGTTTTTTTTGTGTTGGTTTTTTTTTTGTAAGTTTCTCAGAAAGACTAGGCAAATTCTCTTACCACTAAAGCTGCACCCACAGTTCATTAGTCTTTTTCTTGCATTCCTTCCTCTGCTCCACAGAGGAACAAGTGGGAAATGTTGCAAAAGTTGCTCAGAACCTAAAGCTAATGTACATGGCGGTTAGTTAAACATCTGTAGGTCATTTATAAAGATAATCTTGCCTGTCAGTATCTCTTGGTGTTGTAGCAGTGGAATTTGGGGTTTTCATGATACCTAGTTTTGTCTCCAAAGTGTTCACCAAAATGACAGGGGAAACAGACCATTTAGACCGAAGCATACCGGGTAGAAAGACTTGGATATATTGGGCATGGACTTAGTAAAGAGTGTCTTTACAGCTTCAATATGAGATGTTTACCAAAATGAGTGTCTTCTCCATCTGACTCGTAGACCTATTCAAATCAGAATTATTTATACAGTGATATTTATAACATAAAATTGGACAGTCATTATTATATCATCTTTGTCCTCAGTAGAAAGGCATATTTACCTTTTTTGTAAGATCAAGAGACGCTCTAGAAAACCAAAAGAAAATTTTCTTTTAAGAACCCCAAATAATTCATCAAAGCTATGTTTAGCAGATTTGCGTTAGCAATGGCAGAGACAAGGAAATAACAGCTGCTATTTGTGGCTTGATCCCTGTCATACCTGACTGTCTCTAAGAGAGTAACTTGGCTCGTCACTATGGCTACAGAATTCTACTTCAGGTTGTGTTCTTTGGATCTTCCATGAAGTATGCATAAAGCAGGCATATTTACAGAAAGGTTTCTCTGTCCAGCCAATGAAGAACGATGGGAATGGATACACCATTCAAGTGATAAGAACTCATTCATCAGTACCATTGGCCTCCTCAGCCTATTAGGTGTTGAAAAGATATGTCCCAGCCATCCCAGAGGACCATGCAGAGATCATCACAGACAGGAGAAAAGGTTCAAAAAGAGGTTTATAAGTGGGGCCATAGTTCCCATGGGAGAGGGAGCTACATGGTGTCTGCACCTTATCCAGGTGGCAGCTTCTCTCTCTGGGGGTAAAGGGGAAGTAGATAGGTAGTGAGTAGGAGTGGCTCATTAGGTATGGGTGGATCTGGGGCTAGTGGGAGGAGCTGAGGACCTGAGGCTAAGGAAATGCAAACAGGTATAAGAACCTCTGTGGTGTCATCCATGTAGAATAGGAAATGAAGAAAGCCACCTTGGCTTTTTCATTAACATGTTACACAATCTTGTGCAAATCATTTCCACATATGGCTTTTTACAAACTGGTCATATCATTGTAAGTAAGAGCTGGGCAATAACGACTTAGCATCTTAGTCAATTCTCTACCTAGCATAAATTCTAAACAGTACCAGATTTTGGGATTATTTTGGGGGGGAGCAAATAAGGCAGACTTGCCCTGTATCCTCATGGAGTTTCTAGTTCCATGAAGATGACACCAAATGTTAATTTGAAAAGGACTTTCCCTGTGGGATAAGCAAAATCAAGAGGAGTACATTTTGGAGCATATAACCTAAATCTATGAAATGTTTACAATATGGGAAGTTGTTTAAATGGTTTGGTGGTAGAGAAAGAAAACTATACTTATGTTTCAGAAATTCATAATAGAAGAAAATATGGCTCCTGAGAAAATCTGTAGGAATGGATACAACGTTTGTTGGTTGCCTTTGAATTTCTAAGAATTGATGGATAGGTAGATAAAGGTACACTGGTAGCTGATCTGCTGATATTCCAAATGAAAGAAACATGATATTTTTTTTCTTGTTCATGGGGCTTGAACTCTGGGCCTGGGCTCTGTCCCTGAGCTCTTCAGCTCTACCACCTGAGCCACTTTCTAAACATGATTTTTAATATAGAATGGACAGCCTGTTCTATATGATGATAGTCTATTCTATTCTATGAATAGTGAGATTAAAGTTGAGAACTTCTTGTGTGGAGTGTTTAACAGCTACAGGTAAAAAGTGAGACTAGAAGCCATCTGGTGGTGGCTCAGTTATAATTCTAGCTTCCTAGGAGATTGCAATCTGAAGGTTGAGATTCAAAGAAAGCCTAGGCAGGAATTTCCATGAGTCTCTCACCTTCAATAGCCACCAAAAAGCCAAAGTAGAGCTGTGGCTCAAGTGATAGAAAGCCAGCCTTGAGCAAAAAAGTTAAGGGGCATTGCCCAGGCCCTGAGTTCAAGCCCTAGTATGAGCATACACAGAAAGTAGATACTTCTTAAGGTATCCTCTATACTTATGAAATGACTATTTACAAAATGGGAGTAAATGCCAACAAGCGCAAGTACCCCTCATTCCCAAGTGTGAGAAGTACAGATCCTGGTGATGGATTGAGGTCGCCCCAGTATGGTGATGGACGTAAATGGTCACGCTTGCTTTGAGATAGAGCATTCTTCCCCCTGGTGTCAGAGCCTTTGTGTTCCTTTGCTAATCCAGTGGATTTGAGCATATAAAACTCCATGTCTTGCTGTATACATTTTCAATGATATAGAGAACAGAAACAGTTTTACCTTAAGAAACTTGAATAAGCAACTTGAGATGGTGAATGTTATGGAAATGAAAATGGCAGATATTCTCCACTTCCTGTGACACAGAACAAGGCACAGTGATGAGGGTGCCCCCACGAATGTCCCCAGTAAGTCTTTCTGAGGCCTAATGAATCCAACAGGCTGGACATGACATGCTCAGTGACTTTTCTGCTGAGAGTGGACAAGGACAAGTTGCCTTTTGAAGGGGTGTTCTTGTTCTCTTTTGTCTGCCTTGTTTACAAATGAAGAAGCTAATTCTTCCAATTCTTGCTCTGTGATGCTTGGCTTGGAACTTGAGGCTTTTCCTTGCTTCATTTAAACCACTCCTCCAGTTCCTTTTTTTTTTTTTTTTTTTTTTGGCTTTTGAGTTATCTTTGGATAGTCTTTTGGGCTGGCCAGCCCTCCCCTTCCTCTATCTCTTCCACCTTTCTCCCTTTTCCTCTGCCCTTTTCACTCTTCTTCCCCTTTAACTCCTCCTCCCCTCCCTCCCCTGCTTTTCATTTGATCAGGTGGTCTCAAGACTGTGCTCCTCCCTACCTCTGTTCCCCAGTATCTGGGAAACAGAAGTGTGCCACGATGTCTGGCTTCCTTTCCCTTTCTCACTGTAGTAATTCCGTTGGTAATTATGTAAAAGGATACCAATACTATATGGAATTTCAATTCACTGTACCTTATTCGATGTGTGGGAGCAAGCATTCTTTCAAGGCCACAGTCTGCTCTGCTTCTGATTGCTTTGTAAGGGTGTAAAATCAACACTGTGACATGACCAAAATGGAAGCCATCAAAGACCTATCATGAAAAATTGTTTGGGTGCCCTCCTTACCATGTTAGAGACTTTCTGGGGTGGTTTGGTGGAAGTGGAGAATGTGAAAACTGTTTATGGATGACTCTGAGCTGCAGGCTGAAACCTGAAACCCAGGATATGACTGGCTACACCTAGAAGCATTGCTACCTAACCTGGCTTGCAAGATGGGTGAAGTTTGGTGGGGTGGTTTAAAGTGCCATGGAATTTCACAATGCCCCCATCCCTCCCCAATTTGTGTTAACAATGGTGATTCTTACGTGGAGATAGGAGGAACTGAGCTAAATAGGAGTTCACTGCTCCACCAGTTTCTTCCCAATTGAATTGCGAGCTATCCCTTGTCTTCTTTGGTGATGGACAAAATCAGTAGAGAAAGCAAATAGTTTCTCCAACCCATCAGCTCTAAGATACCTGAAATGCAGTCAATGTTGCACTTGTGTATAGTAGATACGGCCACAGCCATGAACTTTGGGCTAGTATTCCAACAGCTAGAATAAGTGGAATTAATACTGTCATTCAACTTACTGTGGAACTTCTTCCCCTCAAAATTTGGAATTTCTATGAGTACAGGATAATTTGGAATTACGATGACACTTCTGACGTCATTGCATCCAGAGATGTCACTGCCTCTTCAGTTGAAGGCCTTATTCTCTTCACGAATGGTAGTTGAAATGTATTCATTTCCCTTCATAATGTGTTCCTTACATTGATCACTAGATTCATGCAGTTTTTGTTATAAGGGCATACTTATAGGCTTTGACACCTAAAATGTAAAAAAAAAATTATAATTTCAATTTATAGGCGTTCTGGTCTTCATTATGGACATGAAGCTTTAATTCTTGTATTTAAATATATTCACACGTTATAAAATACAATGATCATATTTACTCTAATTGAGTAAATTGTAGCAAGCTCTGGCTTGTACATTATGGTATAACTGGGAGTCAGAATATATGTCTAGATAGTCTTCTTTGTTATCGGTTCCTCTCGCCTCTTCTCCCACTTTTCTCACCTCTTTTCCTCCTCTTCCTTCTCCCTTTTCTTCCAAAAGAGCTCAATGTTCCTCACTGAAAGTGAGGAACATATTCCTTAATCTGTTAGCACTAGAAAGTTGGGGAAATGCACAATGTAACCCACTGTGATATACATCACAAACATCAACATCTCTCACCCCATCCGTCTGCCTTAAAGTCTGAGATTTTTTAAAGCCTTTAAGTCATCCCAGTTTTTGACATGTTTCTGTGCATTTTTTCATTTTTCTTTGTGCTTTTTTACTTTTTGGTGCCTGCACCAGGGCTTGTACACAGGTCCTGAGTGCTATCCCTTAGCCTTTGCACTCAAGGATAGTGGTCTACCACTTGAACCACAGCTCTGTTTCCTGATTTTTTGGTGATTAATTGTAGATAAGAGACTTTCTGGTGCATGCTTTCTTTGAACCTTGATTCTCAGAAATCATTCTCTTGAGGATTACAGACATGAGCCACTGGCACCTTGCTCCTTTGAGCTTTTATTCTTCACACATACGCACATAGAGTCTTGTCAACAAGTTGCTGCTGCCATTAACTTTTTAATATAGTTATTGTTAACACTAGAGTTTTGTTGAGCAGTTAATGTTTAGCTGGCCAAATAGTATCTGCAACATAACTTTCCCCCAAATTACAATGTCCCTTAGTATCTGAAGTGGGTTGGCTCTACAACCCATGTGGCTAATGAAGTTCTTTTGATATAAAACAGTATAATACTTGCATATAAACTACAAACATCCTTCATATACTTTGTCTTCTCTAGATTGCTTACAGTAAGTAATATAATTGAAATAATATGTAGCTAGATTTTATACCATGTTATAGGGCATTATGACAAGAAAACAGTGTGAATGTGTTTTAGTACAGATGCACTGCTTTTCCCTTAAAGATGTACAATCTGTAATTGGTTGAATTTGCATATGCAGAGTATTTATTTGTGCATTATTTATAGAAACTATGCTGTAAGAAAGTTGGTCTTTGGTAAAATGATGATGGTTCTATGTTGAAACTGAAATGGACACCATGAGGAGACTGTGAGTTTTGTGTCTGCATTTAAATGACAGGCAAGATCTTGAGAAATTACTAATATTGTAGCCAATATTGACTGAGAAATCCAATGCATTTCACAGAGAGAGTGTAAATCTGGCCACATTGTAACGAGTACAACAGAAGGAAAAATTGAAAGACTATCTTGTTCCCATTGAAATGAATGTCCACTGTCATCAGGTGTTTGAGCAGGGAGTTGTGGATAGCTCTTTGGCCAAGCAAAGCACATTTTATACGTGTCTGGTAGGACATGCAATAGAATGACACAGCAGCTCTACAAGCTATTGAGCTTTGTTGAGTGATAGTTTTCCCTTCCGTATATCGTTTCAAACTATGGGCTTCAAGGAAGTCTGCAACATAAAAATGACTTTTTGTTTGACAGACCTGGGGCTTGAACTCAGGGCCTGGGCACTGAGTATCTTTTGCTCAAGGCTGGCACTCAGCTCTACTCTGAACTATCTGGTGGTTGGAGCTTAGTGTCTTGTAGACTTTTCCTGCCCAGGCTTGCTTTGAACTGTGATCCTCAGATCTCATTTCTGAATAGCTAGGATTGTAGGCATAGGCCACCAGTACCTGACTTCCCGACTTCCTGAATTTTGCTCCTCTGTCCTCTGTCCTCCTCCTCAGGCCCCCTTCCTTCCTTCCTCCTCCTTTTTTCACCTTTCTTCTTTTTTCCCCTTCCTCCTCCTTTTTTCATCTTTCTTCTTTTTTCCCCTTTTCTTCATTGCTTTGCTTTCTGAGAGAATTCAATGATCAGCCAACCATGAAATGGGAAAGTGGACCAAATAAGGCTGGATAATTTATTTGAGCCAAACAGAGGTATTATAATCTATTAAAAATATTTAGCCAAACACACTGTATTCGTGACTTTATCTCATAACCCTGCAGATTGTCTGGTAGTTGCCCAGGACCTGAGGCAGGAAGGCGGACCCATGTGCCTGAACTTTCCAGTCATGTCTTTGCAACTGGTAGTTTTTAATAAAAGAAAAACTCTAACATTGTGAAATTACATCAGTGAAGAAACCATAGCTTTTTATGTTCTTGTATATGCTTTTCTTCTGTGCAATGTTATTCAATGCCCTAAATTTCAGCTACTTTTGAGATATTTTCTTGAATATTGAGATTAGTCTGGAAATCAGGCTAGGAATAAATGAAATGCTGGTGTGGTAATAAAATTTATGTTACCATTTTATGAATATGAAAATGTCTAATTGTTATAACACAAGGTATCTTTGGATTAAGAAGTCTAGGACATTTTATTCTTTTACACCTTTTTTTTAAAGCAGGAAAACCTTTGCTTCTACCATCAGTCTTGAAGCAGAAATCCCAGAAAAAAGAATTTTATAATCAGTCACAAAGAATTCCTACACGCATCATGTATCCCTTCCTCATCATTTCCCATTTCTTAGGAGTCTCCACATTGTTTAATTGTAATCATGTGCAACTAGCATTTTAAAGCTTCACACTGCTTTCACATTTATGGGATATGATGAGAAGATTAAGAATGGTTGAAACTCAAGAGTAAATACAGGAAACTTAAGAGTAGATGTAGAAATGTGACTCCACCAGGCTTTCATGGAGCACACATTACCCCAGTGGGCTTCATGTTGTGGCCATCCATGTATAGAAGAACAAACTAGAAGGTGCACTCTCCCAAACAACCCTCATTCTAGTCAGGCCCCTCTCCTGTACTCTGCTTTGCAATTCTGTAGCAGGAATCTAAACTCTGGTTTCCTTCCATTGCATTGGTGTTGTTTGACCTGACTTTCCCTCAGCTTGGAACTTACGCATATGGGACTCAGGTGGCAGGGCCCTGCCTTTCCAGGGCCTGCACTTAGTATTCAATCTATTGTGGAGCAGAGGGATGTTCATGACCCATAGCAAAACACCTCCCACGTCCCATAAAGTGACATGTTGTTTCTATTAAGGGATCATTTTCTTAAGTGAAATCATGACCAGTCATGATGGCATGGAAGTATACAGAGGCCAAGTGACTATGTGTTACTTTAATTACCAAAGAAGTAACTATTATGATTCCATAATGGTTCAAAGAAGAATTTTAAGACTGAAACAGTGGTTTTATTGTTTCTTTAGTTCAGAAGTAATTGAAATGGAATATGTAAATAGAGTCAAAGTGGACTTTTCCAAGTGAGAAAGAGAAGCCAATTGCACTTCGAAAGAAACTATATGACTATAGCAAGAAAGACATCGCCAATTAACAAATATTTATTTTCCTTTGCTATTCTCTGCTATTTATCCTGTTACATAGTAGTGGAATGAATTAGGAAGAGAGTGATGTAGAGTGCATGGTTTTCCATTGCAACACAAACTCTATCTATCTATCTATCTATCTATCTATCTATCTATCTATCTACCTACCTACCTACCTACCTACCTATATTTTTGCTGTTCCCGGGGTTTGAACTCAGGCTTGGACACAGTCCCTGAGCTTTTTTTTGCTTAAGGCTAGCACTCTGTCACTTGAGCAATAGCTCTACTTCCAGCTTTTTGGTGGTTAATTGAAGAGAAGAGTCTCACAGAGTTTTCCTGTCCAGGCTGGGTTAGAACCTCGATCCTCAGATCTCAGCCTCCTGAATAGCTAGGATTACTGGCTACAGCCACTGGCTTGCAGCTTACTTTCCCTATAGTCTTAAACTATATAGGAATCAACTCTTTGGTAAGCTTTTTTCCATTTTTATGTTTATATTACTAATGATTATTTTGTCTCTATTTCCCTGTCTTATGATTATTTAATTATAAGACAATTGTTTATTTTTTATTTGATTAGTTATTTAAAGGACGGGTCTTTGGGGCTTTATATCATAGGATCCAAAGGTAGCACTAATGTCTGTGAACCTTAAATTATACTACCACTTTTTGATGACCAAGCTCATTAGAAACTGGAGCCTGTGGCTCAGGCCTGTAATCCCAGATCCTCATGAGTTTGGAGGATTGTGCTTTGAAACCCGCCCTGGGCAGGGAAGTCCATGACATCCATCCTCCATGAACCACCAAAGTACCAGAAATTGTGCTATTTCTCATGGGGTAGCAGGCCAGTATGGAGTGACAAAGCTAAGGGACATAGCCCAGTCTCTGAGTTCAATTTTCAGTGCTGGCTCAAAAACCAAAACCCCACCAAAACACAACTGACCTGAAAGACTCTAGTCCCTGTGCGTAGGAACTAATAATTTGTCCTACTACTGTGAAGGGAAGAGCTTCTGAGTTCTTACAAAAACTATCTTTAAGTATTTGTGCAAAGGAGTTGATATTTGACAAAGCAGTTTATGAATATGGCCCATCTTAACCCACCTCACCCCTTTCAACATTCTTGCCCCTCCTTCCTCTGCCCAGCCCTTCCGTTTTCTTACTTTTGTAGTATGTACAATGAATTCTTCACTACAATTCCCCCCCTTCCACTTCATTTGTCTCCCGCTCTCCCCTTGCCCCCACTTGATGAGTTGCTGTTTTTCACCCTTATGCTTTGGGAAGTAATGATAAGCACCACCCCCCCCGCCGCCAGTACTTCCTCAGAACTTTCTAGATTCCTAAGAGTGGTCATTGTAAATGTCTAACACAAGAATAAATAGGATAGCAAGATATGAGAGGGTTAAAGACATGCTTTAATCATAATCTTTGTGATTCGAGTAAAGAAATGTTGTTGAATAAAGACACTGCACATTCCTGTTGGATATTTCTCACAGAGTGAACACAGTGCTGTCCCAACTCTTTTACTATATTTAAGTTTTTGGCTCATCACTGGTATTTGTTTCATAATCTAACAAAAAGATCACGTGTCTCTTGCTAGCAAAAGCTGCAGAGGAGGGAATGCTTATTCTATGAGTAGAGAGAGAAGGAAGGCTGGAGAGATGTTTGTGCTTGTGGAGAAGCTTATTTATTTTTTTTAATAAACGCAGGCCATGTTTGCCACCTCCCGAATTTTGCGCTACTCTTTTCGCTGTCCTAGCTTTGACTTAGTTTGTTTTATGTTCTCGTTTGGTTAGTTCCTTGAACATCCCATCTAATTTACATCTTATTCATTTTTGTGTTGCAGCTTCTGACAACTGTCTTGAGTCCACACTTCTCTAGATTTTTATACCTAGCAGCCATTTGGCTTCTACTTTTCCTGATCTCTCTCTTCCTCTCTCACTACCTGTGCCTAATGTTGAGGTTATAGTATCCAAAATAGCTCAGGCCTCAGCCACCTTGGTGTGTTCATGCTATCTGTCCCTACCTGCCTCAGTGTCTGTACCTTTTGGCTGGTTTCACTCAGATTATGGCCAGAGAATGGCTGAAGTAAATAACAGGAAGGAAGAAAGGAAATGTATGGTGATTAGCAGTTCTTTGAGGGAAATGTTTACCTTTATTCACAAACAGTGTATGTGTTGGTAGTTTTCCTATTGCCAGAGAAAGAGAGTGTTGATTCTAAATGTTAGTTTTTAACATGAGAATCTTAAGCATTATATGTTATAACTCTCAGAAATGTTAGGTGTTTCAGAATCATTAAAAAATATTTATTGTCTTTTTTCTCCTTTATTGTCAAAGTGAAGTACAGAGGGGTTACAGTTTCATATATAATGCAGTGAGTACATTTCTTGTCAAATATGTTAGCTCCTCCTCCCCTCCACATGCCTACCTCTTCCCTCCTGCTTCCCCTTCCACCCACGAGTTGTACGGTTGGTTTACACCAAATGGTTTTGTGAGTATTGTGTTTGGAGTTGTTTGTATTTTTATCCTTTGTCTATTGATTTTGATATTTACTTTCTCTTCCCTAGCTCTAATACACGTATATACAGTATCCAGGGTGCTCAGATGAGATACAGTGATAGTGGGGGTAAAACCACAGGAAGGGAATACAAGAGAAAATAAAAAGGGTACGGATTCATATCGCATGTTGAAAATAATTACAATAATGATATACCACTTGTTTCGATAACAGGGAGCTCATTTCACTTAGCATCATCTTAAGTGTCCATAAGGGCATAGCTATTGGGCTATTATGACTTCGGCTTTGACTATCCTAAACATGTACTAATTATTCCAAAAAAAATTTACTATGTGAAGTGAGCCAGACCTAAAGAAACATAGACTGTATTGTTTTCCTCATAGGAAAAACATTTTTTTTCTTATTTATTGTCAAAGTGATGTACAGAGAGGTTACAGTTGCATATGTTAGGCATTGGATACATTTCTTATACTGTTTGTTACCTCCTCCCTCACTTACCCTCCCCTCCCCCTGCCCCCTCCCCCCAGAGTTGTTCACTTGGCTTACACCAAACAGTTTTGAAAGCATTGCCTTTGTAGTCGTTTGTCTTTTTATCTTGTATCTCTCGGTTTTGGTATTCCCTTTCACTTTCCTAATTCTAATACCAGTATATACAGTTTCCAAAGTACTCAAATAAGATAAACTGATAGTGAAGGTACAACCGCAGGAAAGGGATACAAGAGCATCATCAACAGTAGAAGCTACAGTTACACATGGCATGTTGAAAGTAATTACAGC